>NC_057794.1:176458624-176563945 GCF_018294505.1 Triticum aestivum | reverse complement strand
CCTAGCTAGGGTTAGCATTGGTTAGCTCATATTAGAGATAGAGCATTGCTCATCCACATCAGATCTACTCCACGAGAGAGACTACGGCCCCTCCTCAGAGAAGGCCCCTTTGGATTCAAGACCCCTCTAAGGGAAGATCCCCTCGTGGATTCAAGACCTCCTTAGGAAGAAGACCGGCTACCTTTTGTATCATCCCTAGTTGACCATGTACCATGTGATCTCTTATGTACTCGAGGATCGAGCACATGTGTGACTCCTCAAAGATTTCCTCGTTTCCCTCCTCGTGTTCTTCGTGTTCATCACAGGATCCGCTCCTTTCATGAAAGATCGGCCGATTAGGGTTCTAACCTACATCATTGTGGTATCGAGAGCCACGTTGATCACGATTTCGGAGCCTCCCCGTTGTGTTGCTAGCCTAGTTTTTGTTGATTTTGTCCCTATTTCAAAAATTCCCCACAAAAATAGCCCCAATTTTTTTTGTGATTTGTTGGTGTGTTGAAATTTTGTTGGATTTGATCCATGGATTTGCTTTGTTTTGAGTTGATCTAACTTTCCCCCCTTTTCCCCACCTTTTCCATCCACAAATCCGCCTGGATTCAAAGAACTTCGACCTCTCCATCATGAACACCGCCAGTTCATCCCGTGCCCGAGAATCGCCCAGGCACCGGACGTCCGACCGCCAGCGGACGTCCGACGACCGGATGACCGGCCCATACCGGACGTCGGACGTACCCTAACGAAACTGATTTTTTTCAGTTTTCATCACCACCACCACCCCATTTCCGCATACGCACGACCACCACCTATACACCATCACCACTTCTGCATACCACCACCATTGCTCACCCGTTTCACACTCCGACACGTGTTGCCACTTGGAGCTTTGAGAATTTGAGTTGCAGTTCCGTGTCCTTTTGTGTTTCGGCTATCTAGGTACGGTTCGACATCAACATCACCACGGCTCATCTTCGCCACAGACACTTCATCAACAACGACCACCTCGACTACACCTTGGTATTCATGCCACCATTTCGACACCATACCGGAAGCAAGACAAGTAACCTCATCTTGGTATTGGACATATCACTCTTGCCATTACATTGATAGCCATTATAGCCTTGCTCCTTTCCGTTGCTTACCCATCGAGACTAGCTTTTGAGTATTGCCGGCAACGAGGCTTGTGCACATTAGTGATCATACTTCCCATAGCATACATACATCATTGTTGCATATCTTGGTATCATGTCTTGTGTCACAAGGTTGTCACTGCATACACAATTGCTATCTTGGTTCGTGGAGCATTGCATGAGAAAAGAGCTCAAACAACAAAGAGCCAAACAAACTTTTAAGCAAAAGGGAAAGATAATCAAAGAGCTTTTAGGAAACAACCATAGCATCATACAACATTAAGATTGTCATACTAGATCATCTTGGATCATATCATAGAAGCACCTTGCACAGAGCATACTTGGGATAGAAGTCGTTGCATTTTTTTCTTAGTGGGTTGTGCACAAGTCTTGTATCTGCCTATTGTGCAATCGTGCTAGAGTCTCTCTAGTGTTGTGCAACAAGAGCAATTTTGTGGATTCCACATTTTGTCTCATCTTTGGTTGCACGACCCCACTTATCTTTTTGCGTGTGTGTTCCCATGTACCTTACATTGCTTGGTATACTTGTTGCATTGCGAACTTGCGAATCTTTTCCAACATTATTGAAGATCACTTACAATTGCATTAAATTTTGTGCCACCATCCTAACCAAGCTCCACCATAAGCTTTTACTTGTGTAGGTGTGAGAAACCGACAAGAATTGGTACCAATTGTGCTATTTCCTTGTCCACATTAGAGTGATCATTGATCCACTTTCAACTTCGGTCAAGGTACATTTGGTATTCGTTCTTCTCTTTCTACCACACACATTTTTCTCTTGGAATGATGGACAGGCCAATTACTTCTACCAACCCACTCTTCATTGAGCACGGCGACGATGTGAACTCCAACGTCACCAAGGGCCACCTCTTTGGTGCACAACGTGCTTTGCATCAAGAGCAACACGCAATGAGTGAACGCATCGACAACCTCGCCGCCGACTTGCGAATCTCCGAGCAATGTACAAGAGATTACTTCGACCACAAGCTTGACGATCACAAGCAAGAGAACGACGCAATAATGGACGAGATCCGTTCCTTGTTGCTCAACCGCTCTTCTTCCACTTCATCCTCATGAAGACGGAGCCGCTCAAGTTGACATTCCAACTTCACCCTCTCCGGCTCAAGTACACTGACATCAAACACTCTTCGATGTGCCACACGCAATGATGGTGAAGCAACCCTCAATCCTTTACGCGCCACTGAAGTGGCTTTCGCGCTAGCACGAGAACGGCAATGACAATGCCGACATGAAGAGGAAGAGCGAGCGCGTCTACACTAAGAAGCACAAGATGGCGAGGCACAACGTCAAGCGCAACAATTGGGAGATGCTCAAGCACTTGAGGCGCAACAAGCCCTCCAAGATTCAAGTCGAGCCATAGCCAACCGAGGCCGACAAGCTCGTGAACATGAAGAAGCACTTCGCGAAGAAGCTCACAAACGAAGATTTCAAGCTCGCGTGCATCGTCAAGTTCCTCAAGTTCCTCCTCGAGCTCGACAAGCCCCTGCACAAGCTCCTCAAGGACATCAAGCTCAACAAGAGCATGAAGACAATGGAAATCATCCACGACAAGAGCAACATGAGATCAACGAACCTCCTCGCCAAGAGCAACACAAACTTGACAATCATTAACAACATGGACGTCATCATCCCCGACCCCAACACAATGAAGAGCAACGATCCGGCAAGCTAAAGTTCACCATGCCCAAGTTCAATGGAAGCAACGATCCCAAAGAGTATCTTTCATGGGCATTGAAGGTCGACAAAATCTTCTGCTTGCACAACTACGACGAAGAGAAGAAGATCGCGATGGCATCCCTTGAGTTCCAAAACTATGTCCTCATTTGGTGGGAACAAGTTATCGAGCGCCGCGAGGCAAGAGGAGAACCATCGATCACTACTTGGGCACAAATAAAGGATGTCATGAGAGCACGCTTCGTGCCTACCTACTACAACTGTGACCTCTTCAAGCAACTCCAACTACTCAAGCGAGGAACCAAGAGAGTTGAAGAGTACTACAAGAAGATGGAGATTGCCATGATAAGAGCCAATTTTACGGAAGATAATGAGCAAACAATGGCACGTTTCTTGAATGGACTCAACCATCCTATCAAGAAGATCACCGACTTCCAACTATACTCACATCTCATCGAGCTAGTGCATCAAGCTACCAAAGTGGAACGTCAAGTGAAATATGATTACAAGTATGCCAAGTTCTCATCCAAGTCATACGGCTTCTCCAACACCCAAGCTTCAACGACTCCAACACCGTCTACCAAGCCTTCTACAAGCAACATCGACAAGTCGAGTCATAGGAAATCTTCGTCAACTCCAAGTCATCCTCCTACTACAAGCAACTTCAAGCCGAGAGCTTCATCATCATCAACCCCCACTGATGATACCATCAAGACAAGTTCCTTCAACTGCTTCACATGCGAAGGCCGAGGCCACAAGTCCTACGAGTGCACCAACAAGCAGACCATGATCCTCAACGACGACGGCACTTACAACTCAATGAGTGAAGGAGAAATGGACGCCCTTGAGCAAGTCGCCATGCACCGGCAAGTGAACAATGAAGAAGAACAAGTCTTTTGTGATGAAGATTCAAGTCCCGCTCTTGTTGTCTCCAAGGTCTTGAGTCTCCAACATCACTAATAAGAAGACCAAAGATGCCATATCTTTCATACCAAGGTCAGCATCAATGGAAGATCCGTCAAGGTCAACATTAATTGAGGGAGTTGTCATAACCTTGCAAGTGAAGAACTTTGATCCATGCTCCAATTGCCCAAGACGAAGCACCCACATCCCTACAAAGTTCAATGGCTTAGCGACTCCGGCACTATCCAAGTCGAGCATCGAGTGCAAGTCTCCTTCAAAATTGGTGCCTACGAAGACACCTTGGAGTGCGACGTCATTCCAATGACCGTTTGCCACCTTCTTCTTGGACGTCCATGGCAATTTGATAGAGGTGTCATCCACAACAGCCGAACGAACCAGTAGATCTTCAAGATGAAGGGAAAGGAGTACGTACTTCGCCCCATGTCTGCAAGCCAAGTGATAGCCAACAAGCAAGCCATCCATCATGGAGAGAATAGTGAGAGAGCGAGCCACCAAAAAGAGAGTGAGCGCCACAAGCCCAAATCGAGCGCCTCCGCGATGAGCGACAAGAAGAACATAGTCCTATTTGCCACCAAAAGTGATATAAGAGGAGTGTGTGAGAACCCATCTAGTGTCCTACATTATGTCCTTTTGTGCAAGGACAATGCAACACAAACTAACACCTCTCACGCTCTACATTTACTATTGTCTTCTCTTTTGCCGGAATTTCAAGATATTTACCCCGACGAGCTACCTCCGGGACTACCTCCACTATGAGGCATCGAGCACCGCATCGACCTCATCCCCGTAGCACCTCTTCCGAACAAAGCTCCATACCGCGTCAACCCCGAAGAAACAAAAGAAATACAAAGGAAAGTAAAGCATATCATAGACCATGGACATGTGCGTGAAAGTTTGAGCCCTTGTGTCGTCCCGGTCATTCTTGTGCCAAAACGAGACAGTAGTTTTCGCATGTGCTCCGATAGTAGACCTATCAATGTTATCACTGTTCGCTATAGGTATCCCATTCCACGCCTTGATGATATGCTTAATGAACTTATGATGTAGGGTAGAACCCTAATCGGCCGATCTTTCACAAAAGGAGCGGATCCCGTGATGAACACGAGGAACACGGGAGGAAAAAGAGGGAAAACACAAGGGGAAACACAAGAGGAAACACTAATCCAACATGAATAAGTCACACATGTGCTAGGTCATCAAGTACATAAGGAAAGATACGCGATCCACGGACAACTAAGGATGATACAAGGGTAGCCGGTCTTCTCCATGAGGAAGTCTTGAGTTATTCCCTAAAACGGTTCTTGAATCTGCTTGGGGGATCTTCTTCGGTGGAGGCTTGAATCTCCGTGGAGAAGGTAACCAATAGGATGAGCAAAGCTCTCACACAAACATGAGCTAAACCTTTGATAACCCTAGAAAGTTGGGCGAGGTGGAGTATATATAGTCTAGGGGGGAGAAGGGATACACGGGCCTCGGCCCTTCACTGTGCACACACAGGGGAGGCCGGATGTCCGGGCTGGTCAGGCCGGATGTCCGGGCTTTTAGGCGACGCCGAATGTCCGGGCTGAAGTGGTGGCATTTGTTGCTCTCGGGTTCGGAGGGGCCAGATTTCCGGGTTGGCGGCCGGATGTCCGGGGGCTTGGGAGAGGCCAGATGTCCGGGGCCTGTAGCTTCTGGCGGCTGTGCTGCTGTAGTGGACGACGCTCCAGGGGCCGGATTTGCGGGGTCATGGCAAGATGTCCGGGGCCTGGGAGATGTTCTTGGCTCCTTTCGTTGGTTGTCCTCATCCGTGGACTTGGGGACTTGTACATCTTCATGCGCATCTTCGGGAGGGCCCTCTTGGTGCGTAATCATGCACAACACCTCGCACTTAGGTAGTAGCCATGTCTCATGCATAGAAAGTGGAAGTTTGGAGAGCAGTGAGTTCACCTTATCTTCGATAGCCTTGGCTCGGGCTCGTGTCATTGGTCCAAGTGGTGTCATTGGAGGTGTAGGTGCGTCCATGGGGATGATCTTGGGATGCTCTGCATCATCTCCCCTCCCTTGGGGAAGATTCGTCCACGGATCGAAAACCTCATCACCATGGTAGGGCGAGAGATCTTTGATGTTGAAGATGTTGCTCACGGAGTACTTGTAACGAGGGATGTCGATCTTGTATGCATTGTTGTTGTAGCATGCAAGCTCCTTGAATGGTCCATCCGCGCATGGTCGAAGTTTGGACTTGCGTTCTTGGGGAAAGCGGTCCTTGTGATGGTGTAGCCACATGAGGTGGGTCTTGTATCTTCATGCATCTTCTTGAGATGGGTCGCTCGTGAACTTGCGTCCAAATTGATGCGCTCTTGGAGTGGTAGAGGGAGAATATCCAATGGTGACAAAGGGATGAATCCGTAGACGACCACGAAGGGGGACTTGCCGGTTGTTGAGTGTCTTGCGCAGTTGTATGCGAACTTGGCGATAGGTAGGCACTCCTCCCACTCTTTGATGTTCTTCTTGATGAGTACTCGAAGTAGAATGGAGAGTGTGCGGTTGGTAACTTCCGTTTGGCCGTCGGTTTGAGTATGGTAAGCCGTGGAGAAGAGTAGCTTGATTCCAAGCTTGGCGCATATGGTCTTCCAAAAGTAGCTAAGGAACTTGATGTCATGGTCCGAGACGATAGCCTTTGGCACTCCATGTAGACGCAATATTTCCCTACAAAAGAGATTAGCAACATGTGAAGCATCGTCTATCTTGTTGTAAGGAATAAAATGTTCCATTTTTGAGAAATGGTCCACAATGACAAATATTGAATCTTTCCCATTTCGAGTCCTAGGCAAACCAAGTACAAAGTCCATGCCAATGTCTTCCCATGGTTGGTATGGAATTGGTAGAGGCATATAGAGGCCATGAGATTGAGCTTTGGACTTAGCTTTGCGACATCTAGAGCATCTGTTGGTGAAACGATTGACGTCCCGAAACATCTTGGGCCAAAAGTTGTTCTTCGAGAGCGTGGCAAATGTCTTGTCGCGTCTGAAATGTCCCATTAAGCCTCCTCCATGAGATTCCTCAAAAGCAACAAATGAATGGAAGACTCGGGGATGAAAAGTTTGTTAGCTCGCATAAGATATCCATCCTTGATGTAATAGCGTTCCCAAGATGTATGCGACAAACACTTGGAATAAGGAGTAGCAAAAGTTGCGTCATGCTCATACAAGTCTTTGATATGCTCGAAGCCAATGACATCTAACTCAAGTTGTGTAACAAGCATGCATATGCGGGAAAGAGCATCCGCTACTATTTTTTATTTACCCTTGATGTACTTGATGACATAAGGAAAAGACTCAATAAATTCACTCCATTTAGCATGACGCTTGTTCAACTTGGTTTGACCCTTAAGATACTTGAGAGTCTCATGATCGGTATGAATGATAAACTCATCGGGACGAAGGTAATGTTCCTAGTCATGCAAAATGTGGACTAAAGAATATAGCTATTTGTCATAGATGGGGTAATTGAGTTGCACTCCAGAAAGTTTCTCAGTAAAGTAAGCTATGGGGCGCTTCTCTTGCGTTAACACACCTCCTATGCCATTACCACT
Organism: Triticum aestivum; assembly: GCF_018294505.1. Taxonomy (NCBI): domain Eukaryota; kingdom Viridiplantae; phylum Streptophyta; class Magnoliopsida; order Poales; family Poaceae; genus Triticum; species Triticum aestivum. The sequence goes on along the minus strand of NC_057794.1, from coordinate 176,556,604 downwards.
AGCATTTCAATGAATCTCAAAAGGCTTGTCGAAGTTGGGTAAAGCAAGAACAGGAGCATGAGTAAGCAAATTCTTAAGCTCATTGAATGCGGTATCTTGGGATGGTCCCCAAACAAAAGGCGCATTCTTCTTGCTCAAAGCATGTAAAGGCGAAGCAATGGTGCTAAAATCCTTCACAAAACAACAATAGAAACCCGCAAGGCCAAGTAAACTACGCACTTGATGCAAGTTGGTTGGTTGTGGCCAAGTCTTAATAGAATTGATCTTGGACTCATCAACATGAACAACCTTAGATGAAACAACAAAACCCAAGAAAACAAGCTCATAAACACCAAAAAGGCATTTCTCCATATTAATAGAAGCACCCTTTTCTAATAGTTTGCAAAACGGTGCGGACATGGGTGACATGCTCTTTGATAGATTTGCTAAACACAAGAATGTCATCGAAGTAAACCACAACAAATATACCAATGTAAGGACGAAAGACATGATTCATAAGGCGCATAAAAGTGCCCAGTGCTTCCGAAAGACCTATAGGCATGACTAGCCAGTCATACAAGGCAAACTTGGTTTTGAAAGCGGTTTTCCATTCATCACCCTCTTGTATGAGGATTTGATAGTAACCACTCTTAAGATCAATTTTAGAAAAGATAGTGGCACCCCTAAGCTCATCAAGCATATCATCAAGGCATGGAATGGGATACCTATAGCGAACGGTGATAACATTGATAGGTCTACAATCGGAGCACATGCGAAAGCTACCATCACGTTTTGGCACAAGAATGACCGGGACGACACAAGGGCTCAAACTTTCACGCACATGTCCATGGTATATGAGATGCTTTACTTGCCTTTGTATTTCTTTGGTTTCTTTGGGATTGACGCGGTAGGGAGGTTTGTTCAGAAGCGGTGCTTCGGGGATGAGGTCGATGCGGTGCTCAATGCCTCGTAGCGGAGGTAGTCCCGGAGGTAGCTCGTCGGGGAAAACATCTTGAAATTGTTGCAAAAGAAAAGACAACACTAGAGGAAGAGTGTGAGAGGTGTTAGTTTGTGGTGCATTGTCCTTGCACACGAGGACGTAGTGTAGGACACTAGATGGGTTCTCACACACTCCTATTATCTCACTTTTGGTGGCAAATAGGACTAGGTTCTTCTTTTCGCTCATCGTGGAGGTGTTAGATTTGGGCTTGTGGCGCTCACTCTCATTTTGGTGGCTCGCTATCTCACTATGATCTCCACGATGGGTCGCTTGCTTGACGGCGATCACTTGAGTTGGTGACATTGGACGGAGGACGTACTCCTTGCCCTTCATCTTGAAGATGTAGTGGTTCATTCGGCCGTTGTGGACGACTCCTCTATCGAATTGCCATGGCCGTCCAAGGAGAAGATGACAAACGGTCATTGGAATGACGTTACCTGTCTTGCTTCCGGTATGGTGTCGAAATGGTGGCACGAATACCAAGGTGTAGTCGAGGTGGTCGTTGTTGATGACGATGTAGGACGACGGTGATGAAGTAGGACGCGTCCATGGAGAAGATGAGCGGCGGTGATGTCGATGTCGAATCGTACCTAGATAGCCGAAACAAAAGGATACGATACCACAATTCAAATTCTCAAACCTCGAAGTAGCAAAAGTGTCGGAGAGTGAAACGGTCCAAAAATGGTTGGGCTATGCGGAAGTGCTGGAGGTATGCGGAAGTATATGTGGTATATGGTGGGCACCGAAACAAAACTGGTGAAAAATGGACGGAAAACGGGGCGGTGGATGGAGATTTTGCTGCGAGGGGTTGGATGTCCGGGTGGAAGGCCAGATGTCCGGGGGCCGGATGTTCGGGCTTGACGGGCCCGATGTCCGGGCTCTGGATCCAGGGACGAACGGGATGAAGGCCGTGTGGATAGGTCAAATCCGGGCGAAATTCGGAGGAATTTGTGGATGGAAATTGGGGGAAAATGGATGGGAAGCTAGATCCACTCAAAACAAAGCAAATCCACGGATCCAAACCAACAAAATCTCAACACACCAACAAATCACAAAAAAAATTTGGGGCTATTTTTGGTGGGGAATTTTCGAATTAGGACGAAAACAACAAAACAAGGCTAGAAACACAACGGGGAGGCTCCGAAATCGTGATCAACGTGGCTCATGATACCAAGATGATGTAGGGTAGAACCCTAATCGGCCGATCTTTCACAAAAGGAGCGGATCCCGCGAGGAACACGAGGAACACGAGAGGGAAAAGAGGGAAAACAAAAGGGGAAACACAAGAGGAAACATTAAACCAACACGAATAAGTCACACATGTGCTAGATCCTCGAGTACATAAGGAAAGATACACAATCCGCGGACAACTAAGAACGATACAAGGGTAGCCAGTCTTCTCCGTGAGGAGGTCTTGAGTTCTTCCCTAAAAGGGGTCTTCAATCCGCTTGGGGGATCTTCTCCGGTGGAGGCTCGAATCTCCGTGGAGAAGGTAACTAAGTGGATTAGGAAAGCTCTCACAAAACCATGAGCTAAACCTTTGCTAACCCCAGAAAGTTGGGCGAGGTGGAGTATATATAGTCTAGGGGGAGAAGGGATACACGGGCCTCGACCCTTCATTGTGTGCAGACAGGGGAGGTCGGATGTCTGGGCTGGTCGGGCCGGATGTCCGGGCTTTCAGGCGACGCCGGATGTCCGGGCTGGGGAGACCGTATGTCCGGGGTGGAGTGGTGGCATTTGTTGCTCTCGGGTTCAGAGGGGCCGGATTTCCGGGCTGGCGGCCGGATGTCTGGGGGCTCGGGAGAGGCCGGATGTCCGGGCTGTCGCGGCCGGATGTCCGGGGCCTGGGAGATGTTCTTGGCTCCTTCCGTTGGTTCTCCTCATCCGTGGACTTGGGGACTTGTACATCTTCATGCGCATCTTCGGGAGGGCCATCTTGGTGCCTAATCATGCACAACACCTCGGACATAGGTAGTAGCCATGTCTCATGCATAGACAGTGGAAGTTCGGAGAGGAGTGAGTTCACCTTATCTTCGATAGCGTTGGCTCGGGCTTGTATCATTGGTCCAAGTGGTGTCGTTGGAGGTGTAGGTTCATCCATGGGATGATCTTGGGATGCTCCGCATAAACTTAGTGGTGCCATTATATTCTCCAAGATTGATATTAAAAGTGGCTACTATGAAATCCGCATACAAGAGGGTGATGAATGGAAAACCACTTTCAAAACCAAGTTTGGGTTATATGAGTGGTTAGTCATGCCTATGGGTCTATCGGAAGCACCGAGTACTTTTATGCATCTTATGAATCATGTCTTTCGCCCTTACATTGGTGTGTTTGTTGTGGTCTACTTTGATGATATCCTTGTTTATAGAAAATCTCTTCAAGATCATGTCACCCATGTTTGAACCATTTTGCAAAGTCTTCAAAATGAGTATCTCTTTGCTAACATGGAAAAGTGCCTTTTCGGCGTTGATAAGCTAGTTTTCTTGGGTTTTGTTGTATCTTCTAAGGGTATTCATGTTGATGACTCCAAGATCAATGCTATTAAGACTTGGCCCCAACCAACCAACTTGCAACAAGTGCGTGGCTTTCTTGGCCTTGCGGGTTTCTATCGTCGCTATGTGAAAGATTTTAGCACCATTGCTTCTCCTTTGCATGCTTTGAGCAAGAAAAACATGCCTTTTGTTTGGGGACCATCCCAAGATACCGCCTTCAATGAGCTTAAGAATTTGCTTACTCATGCTCCCGTGCTTGCTTTACCCAACTTTGACAAACCCTTTGAGAGTCATTGTGATGCTAGCGGTAATGGCATAGGAGGTGTGTTAACGCAAGAGAAGCGCCCCATAGCTTACTTTAGTGAGAAACTTTCCGGAGCGCGACTCAATTACCCCATCTATGACAAAGAGCTTTATGATTTAGTGCGAGTTCTGCATGAATGGGAACACTATCTTCACCCTCATGAATTCATCATTCATACCGATCATGAAACGCTCAAGTATCTTAAGGGTCAAACCAAGTTGAATAGGCGTCATGATAAATGGAGTGAATTCATTGAGTCTTTTCCTTATGTCATCAAGTATGTCAAAGGTAAGGAAAATGTTGTGGCGGACGCTCTTTCCCGCATATGCATGCTTGTCACTCAACTTGAATTGGATGTTATCGGCTTTGAGCACATAAAAGACGTGTATGAGCATGATCCTACTGTTGCTATTCCTTATGCCAAATGTTTGACGTATACATCTTGGAATGCTATTACATCAAAGATGGATATTTTATGAGAGCTAACAAGCTTTGCATCCCTGAGTCTTCTCTTCATTTGTTGCTTTTGCAGGAATCTCATGGAGGAGGCTTAATGGGACATTTTGGACGTGACAAGACATTTTGATGTGGAGCATCCCAAGGTCATCCCCATGGACCTACCATCGTCTCACCAAGTGCCTAGCAGATCCATGACACGAGCACGTGCAAGAGCTCTTGAAACCGAGGTGACATCTCTCCTCTCACATTTCCACTTCGATGCACATGAGACATGGCTACTACCTCATATGGACATATTGTGCATCCTCAGGTATCATGGAGAAGCCAAGGAGCAAGGAGAAGAAGAAGAGGAAGATGGACTTGGAGATGGAGAAGAAGAAGAGATATGGAAGAAATCCCAGCCACCGGACGACCGATCGGGACCGGACATCCGGCGCCTGATGCTCCATTATTGGGTGGACGCTTACCGCCCATAGAGGCTATCATCTTTGATCAAGAAGAAATAATGCGTTTTCAATCTCTAGACTATGTTGCTTTCAATGAAAATCTTAGAAAAAGGGTTCCTACCACTGTTCTAGTTGATAGAATTTCTGAACTTAATGATGATTTGGCTATTTGAAATAACGAACTAGGATATTCTCTTGAATATAGGCTCACAAAGTTCTGTCAAAAGAATGCTTATAATGATGAATTGCTTGTGCAATATGAAGGACCAAAGGAGGAACCTATACCTCCCAAGGTTGATCTTGGAGACTTTTGTCCCATTAAATTTAGCCCTTTTGATTAATTTTTCTTGCCTCAAAGAAAACTTGCTGCCGAACATATAGAATATGAAATGAGTTTTAATAATCTATCTTACTATTATGGCAATACCTAGATCTATTCTTGCTTGTTATGCCTAGCTAGGGGCGTTAAACGATAGCGCTTGTTGGGAGGCAACCCAATTTTATTTTTATTCCTTGCTTTGTGCTCCTGTTTAGTAATAAATAATTTATCTAGCCTCTGTTTTGGTTGTGTTTTTTGTGTTTAATTAGTGTTTGTGCCAAGTAGAACCGTTGGGAAGGCTTGGGGAAAGTCTTGTTACACTTCCTGTAAAAAACAGAAACTTTAGCGCTCACGAGAACTGCTGTCATTTTTATTTGGAAAGTTCTATTTAGTTAATTCTTTTTGAATATGATTAATAGATAAATTCCTTACGTCCAGCAATCTGTTTTAGAATTTGTGGGGTTCCAAATCTTGCGCTAGCTACAGATTACTACAGACTGTTCTGTTTTTGACAGATTCTGATTTTCGTGTGTTGTTTGTTTATTTTGATGAATCTATGGCTAGTAAAATAGTTTATAAACCATAGAGAAGTTGGAATACATTAAGTATAACACCAATATAAATAAATAATGAGTTCATTACAGTACCTTGAAGTGGTATTTTATTTTCATTCGCTAACGGAGCTCACGAGATTTTCTACTTTAAGTTTTGTGTTGTGAAGTTTTCAAGTTTTGGGTGAAGATTTGATGGATTATGGAACAAGGAGTGGAAAGAGCCTAAGCTTGGGGATGCCCATGGCACCCCAAGATAATCTAAGGACACCTAAAATCCAAAGCTTGGGGATGCCCCAGAAGGCATCCCCTCTTTCGTCTACTTCTATCGGTAACTTTACTTGGAGCTATATTTTTATTCACCACATGATATGTGTTTTGCTTGGAGCATCTTGTATTATTTGATTCTTTATTTGTTAGTTTACCACAATCGTCCTTGCTGTACACACCTTTTGATAGAGCCATTCATGATTTGGAATTTGTTAGAATACTCTATGTGCTTCGCTTATATCTTTTGAGTTATGTAGTTTTGCTCTAGTACTTCACTTATATCTTTTAGAGCACGGTGGTGGATTTGTTTTATAGAAGCTATTGATCTCTCATGCTTCACTTAGATTATTTTGAGAGTTTTAAATAGCATGGTAATTTTCTTAAAGTCTTAATATGCTTGGTATATAAGATTAATAATAAAACTTTCTTATGAGTGTGTTGAATGCTATGAGAAGTTTGATACTTGATAATTCTTTTGAGATATAAAGATGGTGATATTAAAGTTGTGCTAGTTGAGTAGTTGTGAATTTGAGAAATACTTGTGTTAAAGTTTGTGATTCTCGTAGCATGCACGTATGGTGAACCGTTATGTGATGAAGTCAGAGCATGATTTATTTTTTGATTGTCTTCCTTATGAGTGGCGGTTGGGGACGAGCGATGGTCTTTTCCTACCAATCTATCCCCCTAGGAACATGCACATAATACTTTGCTTCGATAACTTGTAGATTTTTGCAATAAGTATATGAGTTCTTTATGTCTAATGTTGAGTCCATGGATTATACGTACTCTCACCCTTCCACCTTTGCTAGCCTCTCCAGTACCACGCACCTTTCGCCGGTATCATACACCCACCATATACCCTCCTCCAAAACAGCCACCATACCTACCTATTATGGCATTTCCATAGCCATTCCGAGATATATTTCCAAGCAACTTTCCACCGTTCCATTTATCATGACACACTCCATCATTGTCATATTGCTTAGCATGATCATGTAGTTGACGTCGTATTTGTGGCAAAGCCACCATTCATAATTCTTTCATACATGTCACTCATGCATCATTGCATATCCCGGTACACCGCCGGAGGCATTCATATAGAGTCATATCTTGTTCTAAGTATCGAGTTGTAATTGTTGAGTTGTAAGAAAAATAAAAGTGTGATGATCATCATTATTAGAGCATTGTTCCAGTGAGGAAAGGATGATGGAGACTATGATTCCCCCACAAGTCGGAATGAGACTCCGGATGAAAAAAAAGAGAAAGAAAAGAGGCCATAAAAAAGGAAAAGGCTCAAATAAAAAAATGAGAGAAAAAGAGAGAAGGGACAATGTTACTATCCTTTTACCACACTTGTGCTTCAAAGTAGCACCATGATATTCATAGTAGAGAGTCTCTCATGTTATCACTTTCATATACTAGTGGGAGTTTTTCATTATAGAACTTGGCTTGTATATTCCAATGATGGGCTTCCTCAAAATGCCCTAGGTCTTCATGAGCAAGCAAGTTGGATGCACACCCACTTAGTTTCTTTTTGAGCTTTCATATACTTACAGCTCTAGTGCATCCGTTCCATGGCAATCCCTACTCACTCACATTGATATGTATTGATGGGCATCTCCATAGCCCATTGATATGCCTAGTTGATGTGAGACTATCTTCCCCTTTTTTGTCTTCTCCACAACCACTGTTCTATTCCACCTATAGTGCTATGTCCATGGCTCACGCTCATGTATTGCGTGAAAATTGAAGAAGTTTTGAGAATGTCAAAAGTATGAAACAATTGCTTGGCTTGTCATCGGGGTTGTGCATGACTTAAATATTTTGTGTGGTGAAGATGGAGCATAGCCAGACTATATGATTTTGTCGGGATAACATTCTTTAGCCATGTTATTTTGAGAAGACATAATTGCTTTGTTAGTACGCTTTAAGTATTATTATTTTTATGTCAATATTAAACTTTCGTCTTGAATCTTTCGGATCTGAATATTCATACCACAATTAAGAAGAATTACATTAAAATTATGCCAAGTAGCACTCCGCATAAAAAATTCTGTTTTTATCATTTACCTACTCAAGGACGAGCATGAATTAAGCTTGGGGATGCTTGATACGTCTCCAACGTATCTATAATTTTTGATTGCTCCATGCTGTATTATCTACTGTTTTGGACATTATTGGGCTTTATTATCCACTTTCATATTATTTTTGGGACTAACTTATTAACCGGAGGCCCAGCCCAGAATTGTTGTTTTTTGTGCCTATTTTAGGGTTTCGAAGAAAAGGAATATCAAACGGAGTCCAAACAGAATGAAACCTTTGGGAACATGATTTTCTCAATGAACAAGACCCGGTAGACTTGTACCCTACGTCAAGAAAGAAAAGAGGAGGCCACGAGGTAGGGGGCGCGCCTACCCCCCCCCCCCCAGGCGTGCCCTCCACCCTCGTGGGCCCCCTGTTGCTCCACAGACATACTCCTTCCTCCTATATATACCTACGTACCCCCAAATGATCAGATATGGAGCCAAAACCCTAATTCCACCGCCATAACTTTCTGTATCCACGAGATCCTATCTTGGGGCCTGTTCCGGAGCTCCGCTAGAGGGGGCATTGATCACGGAGGGCTTCTACATCAACACCATAGCCCCTCCGATGAAGTGTGAGTAGTTTACCTCAGACCTACGGGTCCATAGTTAGTAGCTAGACGGCTTATTCTCTCTTTTTGGATCTCAATACAATGTTGTCCCCCTCTCTTGTGGAGAACTATTCGATGTAATCTTCTGTTTGCGGTGTGTTTGTTGAGACCGATGAATTGTGGGTTTATGATCAAGTCTATCTATGAACAATATTTGAATCTTCTCTGAATTCTTTTATGTATGATTGGTTATCTTTGCAAGGCTCTTCGAATTATCAGTTTGGTTTGGCCTACTAGATTGATCTTTCTTGCAATGGGAGAAGTGCTTAGCTTTGGGTTCAATCTTGCGGTGTCCTTTCCCAGTGATAGTAGGGGCAGCAAGGCACGTATTGTATTGTTGCCATCGAGGATAAAAAGATGGGGTTTTCTTCATATTGCATGAGTCTATCCCTCTACATCATGTCATCTTGCTTAAGGCATTACTCTATTTTTAACTTAATACTCTAGATGCATGCTAGATAGCGGTCGATGAGTTGAGTAATAGTAGTAGATGCAGGCAGGAGTCGGTCTACTTGTCTCGGACGTGATGCCTATATACATGATCATACCTAGATATTCTCATAACTATGCTCAATTCCGTCAATTGATCAACAGTAATTTGTTTACCCACCGTAGAATACTTATGCTCTCGAGAGAAGCCACTAGTGAAACCTATGGCCCCCGGGTCTATCTTCATCATATTAATCTCCTACTACTTAGTTATTTCCTTTGCTATTTACTTTGCCTTTATTTTACTTTGCATCTTTATCATAAAAATACCAAAAATATTATCTTATCATATCTATCAAATCTCACTCTCGTAACTGGCCTTATAGGGATTGACAACCCTTATTTGCGTTGGTTGCGAGGATTTATTTGTTTTGTGCAGGTACGAGGGACTCGCGCGTAGCCTCCTACTGGATTGATACCTTGGTTCTCAAAAACTGAGGGAAATACTTACGCTACTTTGCTGCATCATCCCTTCCTCTTCAGGGAAAACCAACACAGTGCTCAAGAGGTAGCAAGCCCCCGAGCGCGTGGAAGCGGCGCCGATCTGGTCGAGGAATGGCTTGATGTGGCGCTCTGAGGGCGGCGCTTGCGAGCCGCCTAGCTGGGCCGTGACCGCACGGTGCGCCGGTGCAGCGTAGCACGCAGTGAAGAGGCCACAGAGCTCCTCCCAAGACGCCACCGTGGACCCAGGAAGGTTGAGCAGCCAGGCGCGAGGCTCGCCGGCGAGGGCAATGGGAAGCTAGTTGGCCATGACCTTGCCGTCTCCCCCGGCTTCGATGATGGCCTCCTCGTACGCCCGCAGGAAAGCTAACGGGTCCGCCGCGCCGTTGTAGCATGGCGGAATCTCTGACTTGAACTTGGGCAGCCACTTCACCCGCCGCAGGGCGGGGGCCAGGGCTCGGAGCCCCCTGGCCCCGTTGAGGGAGTCCTGGATTGGGGGGTGTCCGGATAGCCGGACTATACCTTCGGCCGGACTCCTGGACTATGAAGATACAGGATTGAAGACTTCGTCCCATGTCCGGAAGGGACTTTCCTTGGCGTGGAAGGCAAGCTTGGCGATACGAATATGTAGATCTCCTACCATTGTAACCGACTCTGTGTAACCCTAGCCCTCTCAAGTGTCTATATAAACCGGAGGGTTTTAGTCCATAGGACGAACAACAATCATACCATAGGCTAGCTTCTAGGGTTTAGCCTCTCTGATCTTGTGGTAGATCTACTCTTGTACTACCCATATCATCAATATTAATCAAGCAGGACGTAGGGTTTTACATCCATCAAGAGGGCCCGAACCTGGGTATAACATCGTGTCCCCTGCCTCCTGTTACCATCCGGCCTAGACGCACAGTTCGGGACCCCCTACCCGAGATCCGCCGGTTTTGACACCGACATTGGTGCTTTCATTGAGAGTTCCTCTGTGCCGTCACCATCAGGAAGGATGCCTCATCCCGTCTTTAAAGACGGCACCATTGCTAAGGGAGCTTCGGCTGTCGGCCAGACTCTCAGGCTAGGTGGTTTCCTTATGACCACCCGTTCGGCTGCTGCGCTGACGATGACCTCTCATGTCATCAAAAGCAATCTTCACGTCAGCTCGGAATTCGCCGAGCAGCTAGATCCAATGCAGCTCTCTTCCCTAAACGAGCTCTTGGATCTCTTCGCCGCCCTGGGAGTCGCTACGGATTACGATCAGATTGGGTCTAAACCCGATCTGAGAGAGATTAACTCCCCCCAGGTCACCCATCACGTTGCTGTGGTAGAGGGACAGTGCGGCGACCCTTCATCTATATTAAGGACTAGATATGTCCGGATTCCCGATCCCTCCAAGTCGGATACCCGTGGAGGGGAGGACATCACTCAAGACCTGAACTTAAAGTCAGGTGACGAGTAGATTCATTGGACAGCATCCAAGAATCCAAACTTCCGAGTTCGGAAACTCCTTGGCCCCTGGGTCTCAGATTGGGTGAGGTTTCGGATTTGGTTCCGCCCACCCACCCGTACATAAGCAATCTATCCCAAATTAGGCAAGAGCCCGAAGAAACAGAACATCATTACTGGGACAGATTCCTCCTGGTTATGAACATGATAAAGGACTGCCACGAGGAAGACACAGTTTCATTCTTCTGCAATAATTGCACGGACAAGGGAATCCTCAACGCCATAAGTCGCCGTGATATTACACGCTTTGCTAACTTGGCATCCATAGTACGAAAGTACTGTGCGATGGAAAGCGCCTGGAAAACCGAAACAAAATTTTGGGACAATCCGGCCTTGAATACAAACCCGGTCCGAAATAAAAGGGTGCATCATCGTCAGACACCCGGGTTCAATACCAAAAGGCAAAAGCCCTCTACAGGGCACGGAACCGTACTGGAAGGATGGCTTGATGGACCCTATAAAATTCACAGTGCAGAGGGCGCCACACCAACTCATAGCCTTCGATCATGTTGGATACTCCGGCAGGTGGCAAAAATTGGCGAAGATCTTCTAATTCCAGAAGCCACAGAAAGCCACCCCAGAGAAACTAGTACGGTATTAACAGTCTTCGAGACTTTTGCATCAAATAATATGTGAAAAAGAACACTCCGTGGCCTTGCCGAAGTCTACCAAGTAGCAACAATAAACCCATGGAGTGACATGGCTATTACTTTTAACGCCAGTGATGAACCTAAATTCCGAACAGCCCGAGCACCAGCCGCATTGGTCCTCAGTCCAATAGTGGACGGCTTTCGTCTTACCAAGGTACTCATGGATGGCGGCAGCGGATTGAACCTCATTTATGAGGAAACCCTTCAAAAAATGGAAATAGACTGGAACCGCATTGAGCGAAGCAGCACAACCTTTAGAGGAATAATCCCCAGTCGGGAAGCGCGCTGTACAGGAAAAATCACACTAGATGTGGTGTTCGGCACGCCGGATAATTACACGTCCAAAGAGGTCACGTTCCAGGTGGCCCCGTTCAGTAGCGGATATCACGCTCTGCTAGGGCGGAAAGCATTTACAGTCTTCCAAGCAATACCCCATTACGGGTACATGAAGCTCAAGATGCCCGGGCCTAACGGAATCATCACTCTCGTTAGTGATCCGGACATAGCACTCCACGCCGAAAACAAGACAGCCACACTGGCCCTCGAGGCGCTATCCGAAGCCCTAGCGGCTGAGGAACTGACTGCGCTGCGCTCCATGGTGAATATGGACGATGTGATACTCGATAAAAGATCCAAGTCCACCTCCTTTAAACCGGCAGACGAAATAGTCAAATTCCAGGTCCATCCAACGGACCCCAATAAAACAGCTTCCATCGGGGGACAGTTAAACCCTGATGTAGACGCCGCACTGCGAGAGTTCCTACGAGAGAACTGGGACATTTTTGCCTGGCACCCTTCAGACATGCCAGGAATCCCACGCAGGCTGGCCGAACACTATCCTAAAAGGATTTAAGCCAGTCAAACAGGCTCTTCGGCGTTTTTCCGAACCTAAGAGATAGGCCATGGGAGAGGAACTAGCCAAGCTATTGGAGGCCGGATTCATCAAAGATATAAAACATCCGGACTGGCTAGCAAACCTGGTGATGGTACCAAAGAAGGACAAATCCTGGCGCATGTGCGTTGACTCCAAAGACCTTAACAAGGCTTGCCAAAGTATCCCTTCCCTCTCCCCCGCATCGATCAAATTATCAATGCTACCGCAGGACATGATTCGTTGTGTTTCCTCAACGCATACTCCGGCTACCATCAAATAAAGATGGCAGAGTCAGACCAAGCCGCAACGGCATTCATCACACCATACGGCCCATTCTGCTTCAACACAATGCCCTTCGGGCTCAAAAATGCTGGCGCAACATATTAGCGCATGATTCAGACATGTCTGGCAAACCAGATCGGCAAAACATTGGAGGCATACATAGATGATGTGGTCGTTAAAACAAGACATGTCGAATCTCTAGTAGACGACTTGAGGCTAACATTCGATAACCTCCGAACATACGACATCAAGCTCAACCCGGAAAAATGTGTTTTCGGCGTTCCAGCTGGAAAGCTCTTGAGCTTCATTGTATCCGGTAGAGGAATTGAAGAAAATCCAGCCAAGATCCGAGCTCGGTCACAGTTTGATATCCGAAGGACCTCAAACAAATACAAAAATTAACCGGATGCGTGGCGGCTCTAAGCCGCTTTATCTCCCGCTTAGGAGAAAAGGCCCTACCCCTTTACCGCCTCCTTCGGCGCACCGAACACTTCGAGTGGACGGATGCAGCCACGGCCGAACCCGACGAAATAAAAGCCATCTTGGCAACAAACCCAGTCCTGGCCACGCCAAATATTGGTGAACCAATGCTATTATACGTTGCAGCAACCCATCAGGTCGTAAGCGCAGTGCTCGTCGTCGAACGAGAAACGGACGGACACAAATTCCCCCTTCAAAAGTCGGTCTATTATGTGTCCACTGTCCTTACTCCGTGCAAGTCACGGTACCCGCATTATCAAAAGATTTCATACGCGGTATTTATGGCATCCCGGAAGCTGCGACACTACTTTCAAGAGTGTTCAATAACAGTAGCCTCGGAAGTGCCACTTAACAATATTATAAACAACCGCGACGCGATGGGCCGGATTGCAAAATGGGCTATTGAGCTCCTCCCGTTCGACATAACTTACAAGCCACGGCGAGCTATCAAGTCGCAAGTTTTGGCTGACTTCATCACAGAATGGACGGAGGCCGAACTCCCTAAAGAGTACGGCACATATTCAAACTGGGTCATGCACTTCGACGGCTCCAAAATGTTGGCTGGTCTAGGGGCTGGCGTCGTTTTGACGTCCCCCACAGGAGACACAGTTCAATATGTACTGCATATAATGTACACAGACTCCAACAATGCAGCCGAATATGAGGCCCTTTTACATGGTCTCCGGATGGCAGTATCCATCGGCATTCAACGCCTAGAGGTGCGTGGGGACTCGAACCTCGCAATATCCCAAATAAATGGAGACTGTGATGCCAAGGATCCAAAAATCGCAGCTTATCACAACGCCGTCCTAAAAATGTCAGCTCGGTTCGAAGGCCTCAAATTTCACCATATAGCCCGGGAAAATAATCAGGCGGCAGATGTCCTGGCACGCATTGGCGCAAAACGCGATGTAGTCCCCCCCCCCCAACATCTTCTTGGAAAGGCTGTTCAAGCCGTCCGTAGTATGGGAAGGGGAACCTGGCAATAATAGCCCGGACCCAACCGCACTGCCCGACACCGAACACTCTGACATAATTGGAGGCTCTGCCAATGAAATAACACCTCCAGCCCACGTAATAATGGCCGTCATCACCCCGTGGACAGAACCATTCCCCGCCTACCTTACCAGGCAGGAACTCCCTGAGGACCAAAATGAGGCACACTGCATAGTGCGGCGATCTAAAGCCTATAAAGTCCATGAGGAAGAGCTTTATAAGAAAAGCACTATCGGAGTCCTTCAAAGGTGCATCTCCAAAGAGGAAGGGCGGAACCTCCTGGCTGAAATTCATGCCGGACTCGGTGGACATCATGCTGCAGCTCGGTCCCTTGTAAGCAAGGCCTTTCGTACAGGCTTTTATTGGCCGACGGCCTGGGCAGACGCCCAGGACTTAGTCCAACGATGCATCGGTTGCCAGCTTTTTGCAAACCAAAGCCATATGCCACCCACCGCCCTCCAAACTATCCCCATCACCTGGCCCTTCGCGGTCTTGGGGCTTGACATGGTTGTACCCCTTAAAGGCGGAACCCACAAGAAAAAATACTTACTGGTCATGGTGGATAAGTTCACCAAATGGATAGAAGCCAAGCCTGTTAAGACGGCCGAATCCGGACCGGTGATAGACTTTATATCCGGGGTTGTACACCGTTACGGTGTCCCCCACAGCATCATCACTGATAACGGCACGAATTTTACAGCCGATGAGGTAAAACTCTGGTGCAAAAACATGGGCATCAAGCTCGATTATGCTTCCGTCTATCACCCACAAACCAATGGCCAGGTCGAACGTGCAAATGGTCTTATCATGAGCGGCATCAAACCCAGATTAGTGCGGTCCCTCAAGGAATCTAATATGCACTGGGTAGAGGAGCTCGACTCCGTACTCTGAGGGCTGTGGACCACGCCAAATTGCACCACAGGATACACACCATTCTTCATGGTGTACGGCGTAGAGGCAGTTTTTCCCTGTGACATAATTCATGACTCACCTCGAGTGCGCATGTACGAAGAAAGAGAAGCCGAGCTCAATTAGCAGGACAGTTTGGATGCCTTGGAGGAAGAGCGAGACGTGGCAAAAGCCCGTTCCACATTCTATCAACAATAGGCTCGAAGATACCAAAGCAGAGAAGTACGGGCCAAAAATTACAACGTTGGCGAATTAGTTCTACGCCTGTCAAACAAGAAAAAGGACAAACTCAAGCCCAAGTGGGAAGGTCCCTACATAATTGGCCAAGTCCTGACTGGTGGACCGTACCGCCTGCGAGATGCATCGGATAACCGACTCGAGCCGAACCCATGGAACGCAGCCCGTCTCCGAATATTCTATGCCTAGCGCCGGACTCTGTGTTCGTCTCCTTCCTCTGTCCATTTTTTACATACTTTATGTCTTACATTTCTCTCCTTCTCCCCTCTCTCTCTTATAGCCTTTAAAGGCTCATAAAATGATGCGCTATCTGCACTCATTAAACCTGGGGGCTTCTTTACACAGAAGCTTATTTATACGGGCTTCATGCCCAACACATGTGTCACACTTCCGCATGTACCTTTTATTCGCCATGATATGCATCGATATGACTTAAGTTTTGTCCAAGCTGGTTTGCCTGGCTCCTGTGCTTACCCCTACGTTCCAGATTGTTCGGCTAGGTGGTAAAGGGAGCACCTCTGCAATTGTTACTGCCGGGTCAGCCGGATGTGTACCTCAGACTGGGTGAAGCCGAAAGCTAGCGTTCTTAAGGGAATATTCGGTCAGCGAACTAAAGATGATCCTTTTTTTATCTATACGCCTCCAGATGTTTTTCCTGTGCCTCTTTTCGCAGAATGGACATGCACTTTAGGGCATACCTCCCAGGGAAAAGAACCCCTAATGGAACTATTCTCCCTAGAAGACGTTTCTTACTAACCATGTAATATAACATAACTAGTTGGGCACTTGTCTGTTCAAGCACTAATGACCCCTACGCCTGGTCTCCATGCATACCCCGGTTCTTATATAACCGCGAGGGTATTTGGACACACTCCGGACCGTCAGGTCCCGAGGTTGAAGCGAAAAGGTCGGCCATGACAAACGATCTACAATCCGGCTAGAAGGCATTACACATGTCAATTAAAATTACATAGTCAATCTGACTGATTGTATTCCTCTTCAATACCATCTAACAGGCTGTCTAGTTTACAGTCCTGTTGGGAATACTTTGCGGCCAACTCTACTTGGCCGTATACTAAGCTCACAGGGATCTCCTTCCCATCGGGCCCTACGGGTCCGACCTCGGCCATGTGGTTTGGGTCAGCCTTCGTGTACCGCGTCTTCACCATGGCCCAGGCCTCCCTGGCGCCTTGACGGCAGGCCGACATCTTCCACAATCGGAAGCGCCGCCGCGCTCCCTTCAGCTTCTCTACAAGCTCTCCAAGGCCTTCGGGCATGGAGACGGATGGCCACAAAGCCTGGGCGACGCCTTGCATCACCTGCCGAACTCGCTCGTGCAGTTGTGAGAGCTCGGGAAGAAGGTCACCCGTAGAACCGGGCATTTCCTCTGCAGGACGACCTGTTAGCATACCTACAGACATTACTCTGTTAGTCGACTTCCTCGCCGAACTCTTTTTTCAAAGTTCGTTTAAGCACTTACTATATATGCCGCGTCGAAGCTGTTGATTCTCCTTCACGGAGTCCAACAGCTGGGCACGAACGTCCTTCAGTTCAACGCCCATCTTGGTGTTGGCATCTTGGAGATCGTTCTTCTCCCGCCTCACCTTTGTCAGCACGCTCTCACCAGCCTTCAGCTGGCGTCAGAGTTGTTGCACTTCCGGATTTAATCCGGCGCCATCTGCAATTTCATTTGTCAGATTTGCACCCACGCTGCACTTCGCAAAATACTTATCTTTGGAAGCGTATATTACCAGAGGGGGTCTCGTTGGGATCCCCTGCCGCGGCTAGTGCGGCCTCAAGTTGGGCTTTGCACTCTTCCAGCTCCTGGGATAGTAGGGTATTCTTTTCTGTAAGAACCTACATAACAGTTGATCCTTAAATCAGTTATTCTAACTGTTTCAAGTCTCGGGGGCTACTGGTACATATATATAATTACCAAAATTTTCTTACCCGTATGTCTTTCACATACTGCTCCGTGGCTCTGGCTAGACCATTTTGAGTGGCACGGAGGTACGCGTCTCCCGAATTGAAGGCATCCAATGCCTCTTGGGAGAAACAATCGTCACGAAGAACAGTCCGGCGACGCCTGTGGTTCATGGCACTCTCCACCTCGGAATTGGTGGCAGATAGCCTGTCCGCATCCTCCGTCGGAGGAGCGTCCGGTGCGCGCCTCGTGTTCGCCTCCGCTTCCGGACCAGGCTTTGGAGCCTGGCTGGTGGAGGCGCGATTGGCAGCCTCTCCGGATATAGTCCGGCGAGGTCTCTTCGTCCTGAAGAGAGCACGAGCGTTAATATGCCTCGAAGGAATAACACCTGGGAATAAGGTGGCGCGCTATACCTTTGCGCCGGTGCCTCAGTCCGGACCGCACTTCTTTTCAGCTCGCGGGGCCTTGCCGCCCCTCGTTGGCTAGTCGCCGCAGGCTCGGCCTCCCGTCTCAAGGACCTCCCCTGCAAAACACGGTTGTCATACGGCAATCGAAAACACGCGAGGACAGATCCCTTTTCAAAGTGCTGGGACTCCGGTCTCAGTTACCTGTGAGGCTGGGAGTAGCCCTGGATAATCGGCCGTAATGGCCACCAAGGCGTTGTCCTTGCTCAATTGATGAAACACTCCATCAATCAGCTCCACAGATAATTCCGGATCCTCTTGAGAGGCCGGGTCGAGGGACCGTCCCGGATCCTCGGGTTGTGGAGGAGGGCTGTTTATTTCTTTAACAGCCTGGCGCAGTTCCTATGTTGAAGTAGTTAGACTAAAAATTTAACAATGGGAATATAAAACGGATGGGCAAGTAAAAGTGTCCACTTACCCAACTTGGGCGATTGTACATAGAAAATCCACCCCGTGGGTTGACATGGAGAAATTCCTCCTCTTCTCCCTTGTACAAAGCGGACAAGGTCTTTATTAGAGCGGCAGCCGAATCCGGCCCCTTATGACCGTAGTGGGTGGAGTAGTCCTCCCCGTTGAAGTCCCACATGGGGCGACCTCTATACTGGAGCGGCTGCACCCCTCGCATGATGCATGCGGCCATGACCCCGATCATGGTCACTCCGGAATGAGCTAACAACCTTATCCGGCCCATCAGGTAAATAACGTCCCTTTCACTTTCCCTCTAAGGGCTTCGTGGATGCAAGCTTAGGCGCTTCTTTAGGGGAGCACTGTCGAACTCAGGGAGGCTGATCCGGGCAGGATCCGGCAGCGGGACATCCTCTATAAAACCATTCCGAAGGCCAGTCCTCGGACGCCTTCTTTGGGGTTCCGGATAGATATCCAGTCCCGGCAATGCGCCACACTTCGGCTCTGCCCACCTGATATATTGACCCCTCCTTAGAGCGGGGAACAAGGCAGAATAGCCTTTCCCACAGCGCGAAATGAGCCTCGCAACCCAAGAACAGCTCGCAAAGTGCTACGAAGCCTGCGATATACAATATGGAGGCAGGCGTGACGTTGTGCAGCTGGAGGCCATAGAACTCCAGAAGCCCCCGGAGAAACGGATGAATTGGAAACCCGAGCCCTCTTATTAAGTAAGGGTCAAGGCATCCCCGCTCTCCTTTGGAGGGATTGGGGGCGCTCTCCGCTTGCTCTCTGCCATTATAGGTGGCAAGTCCGGCTCGAACCGGGACCATATAGGCCGGGGGGAGAAATCCCTTGGTCTGGAGCGTCACTAGCTCGATGTGCAGGATGGAGCACCTCTTCCAATCTCCAGGCTGAGGGCTGGAAGGGCGAGAGGAGGAGCTGCGGCGGCCGGCCATGATGGAGTGGACCTCTGTCGGATACGCTCTCATGAATACTCACGGAAGGGAGAAGGTGTGGTTTGGATCTAAATCCTCGTCCCCTTAAATAGGTGGCTCATTCACACGGCTAGGGGTGTAAATATAAAAAAACACCCAGACTTTTCGTATTCGTTTGACACGTGGAAAACGGCCATTATTGGGAGTAGAAGCCAAGGAGCACTACATTTACAAGAAACTGGACACTGTTCAACAGGTACACAGAATTTGGAGAAGAACCCGCCTTGCAATGTCGAAGACAATCTGCGTGCTAGACTCGTCGTCATTGAAGCCTGGTTCGGGGGCTACTGAGGGAGTCCTGGATTAGGGGGTGTCCGGATAGCCGGACTATACCTTCGGCCGGACTCCTGGACTATGAAGATACAAGATTGAAGACTTCGTCCCGTGTCCGGAAGGGACTTTCCTTGGCGTGGACGGCAAGCTTGGCGATACGGATATGTAGATCTCCTACCATTGTAACCGACTCTGTGTAACCCTAGCCCTCTCCGGTGTCTATATAAACCGGAGGGTTTTAGTCCATAGGACGAACAACAATCATACCATAGGCTAGCTTCTAGGGTTTAGCCTCTCTGATCTTGTGGTAGATCTACTCTTGTACTACCCATATCATCAATATTAATTAAGCAGGACGTAGGGTTTTACCTCCATCTAGAGGGCCCGAACCTGGGTAAAACATTGTGTCCCCTGCCTCCTGTTACCATCCGGCCTAGACGCACAGTTCGGGACCCCCTACCCGAGATCCGCCGGTTTTGACACCGACACCCGTCATCAACGCTGGTCGTTGGAGTCGGCGGCAGGGTGCCTGCCATGCGGGCAGAGTGCGGTGTCATCAGAGCGCAGATCGACAAAAGTGAAGCTATGGCGTACCCCTACCTGGCGCGCCAAATGTCGGATCACGGGTTCCGGCAAACCCTTGAGGTTCGAACACTGGGGTACGCGCGAAGGTTTCCTCCCTGTTGATCCACGCCCTAGCTCTCTAAGATCTCGCAGATGAACTCAACAAACTCACAACACAGAAAGACACAAGATTTATACTGGTTTGGGCCACCGTTGTGGTGTAATACCCTACTCCAGTGTGGTGGTGGTGGTGGATTGCCTCTTGGGCTGATGAAGAACAATTACAAGGGGAAGAACAGCCTCCTGAGGTTGAGGTGTTCTTGTGCTTTGCAAGCTTGTGTGGTTCAGAATGATCTGGGTCTCTCCACGTTCTTGGTGGTGGCTAGTCCTATTTATAGAGGCCCCAGTCCTCTTCCCAAATATTGAGCAGGACCACAACAGCCAAATTCAAAGGAGACAACTAGTACAAGCTATCCTGACAAAAGTGGTCTTCGCCTGCCAAAGGCTCTGGTGGTGACGCCGTCTTGGGCTTCATGGTGACCTCCGTCCTGACGTCCTTCTGGTCTTGGTCTCGTTGCACCAATATGGAAACCTTTGCCTGATGCCTCGGTACTCAGCACCTGTGCTTGCCCCCTTGGCACCAAAGAGGAAACAAGGACACTGCGCGCTGGCGCCCTCCTGGTCTCGATCGTCATGGCTCACGTCACAAGGACCTCGCGAGGTTTGCCTTGCCTTGATCTCTCCGCCCCTCGCGAGCCTGCCTGGGGAGGCCGCTCCTGAGGAGGTCTTGCATCATCTGCGTCGCGAGGCTTGGCCCCTCGCGAGGGTCTTGAATGCCTTGTTGGTGAAGACGGGACGTATAGACCTGCCAACCCAACCACGCCGTGGGCCACAGGCAGCCATGTCTGGGGACCAATGTTCCCAGGACGCCAACACTCATGTCACGCAAACCTCGTGAGGTGCCCCCCGCGTACCAAGCGAGGCTGCCCTTGACGAGGTCATGTGTTGTCCGCCTCGCGAGGCTTGACCCCTCGCGAGGGTCTTGAGTGGTTGCTGATGAAGATGGGCCGTACCGGGCCGCCGGTAAAACCAAGCCGCGGGCCGCAGGCGGGCAAGTCTAGGTAACCCCGTTCTCAGGACGCCGGCACTAAATACATGTGTGAATACATAGACAAACACTATGTCCCTAGTGAGCCTCTACTTGACTAGCTCGTTGATCAAAGATGGTTAAGGTTTCCTAACCATGGACATGAGTTTTCATTTGATAACACGATCACCTCATTAAGAGAAGATGTGATGGACAAGACCCATCCGTTAGCTTAGCAAAATGATCATTCAGTTTTATTGCTATTGCTTTCTTCATGTCAAATACATATTCCTTCGACTATGAGATTACGTTACTCCCGGATACTGGAGTGATGCAGAGCATCCCAAGGTCATCCCCATGAACCTACCATAGTCTCACCAAGTTCCTAGCGGACCCATGACACGAGCACGTGCAAGAGCTCTCGAAACAGAGGTGACATCTCTCCTCTCACATTTCCACTTCGATGCACATGAGATACTACCTCAAATGGAGACATTGTGCATACTCAGGTATCAAGGAGTTGGCCATGAAGAAGCTAAGCAGCAAGGAGGATCAGAAGAGGAAGATGGACGTGAAGACGGAGAAGAAGGAGAGCTGCGGAAGAAGTCCCAGCTACCAGATGACCGGTTGGGACCGGACATGATGAGGACATCAATATCATTGTTACACCCACAGCCCCTACTGCTATACATACTGGACGAATTACTAGAGCTCGCGCACACCAATTGAATTATCAGGTACTTTCCTTTCTTGGTAACGATTCTAATGTTCATGAGAATATGATGCTGCCTAAATTGGATACATTTTTTTGCTTACAAATGAAGGGCCTAGCTTGGACAAGAAACATGAACCTTGGAGTAAGTTCAAGCATGGAGATGATGGCATGCGCAAGGCGATCAAGAACGGAGTTACAAGTGATGATTTCAGGACTTTGAAGCCACCATAAGGAGTGCATGAAGCCTTGGACGAAATATACAAGATGCCACTTCATAAATTTCGTCCAGAGGCTATTCTACGTGCTGCGTCACCTTATTATAGGGCCAGGCCCATGTATTTTCGAAATACTTAAGTGTAGGCTGTTTTTAGAGTCCGTATGTGTGGGGAAACAAGAGTTAGGGTTGGTTTCGGACCCCTCCTCCAAGGGCCACGAAATTCCCCCCACTTCCTCCACATATACAGCCCTTAGGGCGTCGTTTAGACATTGGGTTTTATTTAGATTAAAGTTCGCCATAGCTGCAACTTCGCGTACTTCGTTTGTGTTCAACGACCAGACCAAGGTATCACAGAACCCCACCTTTGATCAATAAAGCTTTCCTCCTATATTCGCAATATCCAGATTGCAATCTTAGTTTCTTGCTTGTTCTTTGTCTGCCTGCAGGAAATAGACCTTCGTGGTCAGGTTAATCGTGCTCCAGCGTGGTTAATAACCTCTCGGAGTTGGTTTAGCGATTGCTAAGGCGCGACGTCCTCGCACGTTCGTAGTCGAATCAGCAAAGTCGACTTCCTCTAGAACGATAGCCACCATCTCATCGAAAGACGGGACACCTTTGCGTCTATCAAGTGGTATCAGATTTCCAGGTTGCTCGGTGAGATTTTACAGCTTTTCGTAGTTTCGATCGAGTCTGTTCTTCATACCTATAGTCCATGAAATAGCCAAAAAATTAGGGTTAGTTCATCCTATCCAAACCAATCTGAGCCTTTGCTTAATCTTTTCTGTATTTGCTTTGTTGAATTTGCAGTTGCATCGTCGTGTCAAGTTACTGGTTTGAGCGTCTAGTCCTTTAGAGTTTCGAGTTCTGTTCACAGGTTGTCACGTCGCCGCTGCCATATATCACCACTTGCATCATCATCATCGCTGCTGCCATATACCACCACGGACCAACTTCATCGCCGCTGCCATATACCACCACTACATATCAGTCGCTATCACGCCAATCTAAGTCCACCTGCAACATAAAACTGCCACCAATCTGAGTTCCACCAGATTCATCTCCGCCACCAGTCCGAGATTCCACCAGATTCATCTCCGCCAATAGTCCTAGTCCGAGTCCAGTAATTGTTGCATTGTTTTTGATTTCCAGATCACACGATACTCTGAGTCGTGATAGAGTAGGACTTCCCAACTTCCAAGCCATCCGCAGAAGAAAAATAGCTCCAGTTTCAAAATAAAATTCTGGCTAGGCAGTTTTTATGACATTTGTAGACTTTTTTGAAAAATAATTGTTGCATAGAAAAAAAAAGAGAAAAAAAGTTCTAGGCTCGCGTCTCTAGTACGGTCTAGCCTAGGAACAACACAGTACAATCGTTGAGCATTTATTTAACTTTGCATATCTGAATTGATTATTTCTGGCCCTTTTTGCTACCATATTATAAGCCTTCCCAGCTCGACATACATCTACGTCGTGCGTTTGACTCTCCCTGGTAATCGCTCTATCCAAGCTTTGGGAGTTTTGACTACAACGGTTGCTGATCACCACCTGCTGCTTGGTAAGAACTGGTAAGAATTTGAGATTCGCTTGACGGATTTGTGACTGTCCACCACACCATCACCACCACTTCCTAGTAGTATGAGGATCATATTATTGTGTGTTTCTATTGCTCCTAACCATGGGAGGATCACAAGCCGACGAGACTAACTGGGAGAATATGACAAACAAAGAGTTACATGATAAGTCTCAGCAAATGATGAGTGGACATGTGGAAGATGTGCTAAATAGATTTGAAGAGGCCATGGAGAAGATAGATGGCATTGAGAAGGCGTTCGAAACAAAGCTCGATAACAAGTTTAATGAATCGCTCGCGCGTCTTCCACCGCCCACTAGACCTGTCGCACCTCTACAACAACAACAACAACAACATCGTCTTCCAAATCAAGTGGGACGAGCACAGCGCATTCCCATTGAGCCTAGTCAAACTTCTGGTGTTGTTGTACCTATTGTTGGTGCTTCTATAGCTCCTGCTGCTACTGCAAAGGTGGAGGACTATTACAAGGACGAGGTTGATCAAAATCAGAACTACGTGCAACCACCACCACCACCAGGTCGTCCTCATACATATCATCGCAATGGTAGGGCCTGAGGTACGAGATCATGACCATCTTCCTAAACTGAAATTGAATATTCCACCATTTGAGGGTAGATATGTTCCTGATATATATCTTACTTGGGAGTTAGAAACTGAACAACGTTTTACGTGTTTACAATATCCTGCGGAGAGACGTGTTCCTTCTGCTGTTTGTGCTTTCACTAGTTTTGCATGTGTTTGGTGGTCTGAACATTGTAGATTATATCCCATTCCAGCTACTTGGGCTGTTTTGAAAACTGCTATGTGTACTCATTGGGTTCCACCATATTATCAACGTGAATTACTTCAAAAATTGCAGCATTTAAGACAAGCAAACATTTTTGTAGAAGAATATTATCAGGAATTACAAACTGGCATGACTAATGTGGTATTGTTGTGGAGAATGAAGCTATGCTTGCACGTTTTATGGGTGGATTAAATATAGAGATTTAGACCATTGTAGAGTATAAGGAGTATACTAATATCACTCATTTATTCCATCTTGCTTATAAAGCTGAACGTGAAGTGTAGGATCGACAGGCATTGGCGCGAACTAACTTTTCTGCAGGTCGATCTTCATCATGGACACCACGTGCATCCTCTACTTCCACTACACCAGCACCTCCATCAGGTGCCACCTCCAGGCACAACCACCACTATCTGCCAAGAGCACACCTGTTGGGCCTGCGCAGAGCTTTTCTTCTTCCATGGCATCAACAGGGCACACAAGTGATATTATTTGTCGTCGTTGTAAGGGAAGAGGACATTTTGCGAGAGAATGCAAATCTCAGTGTGTGATGATTGTTACTGAGGATGGTGGGTATGAGTCCGCTAGTGACTATGATGAGGAGACTTTGGCTCATATTACACATGAAGAACACGGTGGAGATGATTCTGATCATGAGACGCAATACATGTCTCCTGAAGATGCTGACAGGTATGAATGTTTAGTTGCTCAACTTGTTTTGAGTGTGCAGGTTACACAAGCTGAGCAAAATCAGAGGCATAATTTGTTCCATACAAAGGGAGTTGTGAAGGAACGTTCTGTTCATGTCATCATAGATGGAAGGAGCTGGAATAACTTGGCTAGCACGGAGATGGTGGAGAAGATATCTCTCACCACAAGACCACATCCACATCCTTACTACATCCAATGGTTCAACAACAACGGCAAGGTTAAGGTAACACGCCAATTGAATTATCAGGTACTTTTGATTCTTGGGAACGATTCTAATGTTCATGAGAATATGATGCTGACTAAATTGGATACAGTTCTTTTGCTTACAAATGAAGGGCCTAGCTTGGACAAGAAAGATGAACCTTGGAGCAAGTTCAAGCATGGAGATGATGACATGCGCAAGGGGATAAAGAACGGAGTTACAAGTGATGATTTCAGGACTTTGAAGCCACCATAAGGAGTGCATGAAGCCTTGGACGAAATATACAAGATGCCACTTCATAAATTTCGTCCAGATGCTATCGTTCTAGGTGCTGCGTCACCTTATTATAGGGCCAGGCCCATGTATTTTCGAAATACTTAGGTATAGGCTGTTTTTAGAGTCCGTATGTGTGGGGAAAAAAGAGTTAGGGTTGGTTTCGGACCCCTCCTCCAAGGGCCACGAAATTCCCCCCCTCTTCCTTCATATATACAACCCTTAGGGCGTCGTTTAGACTTTGGGTTTTGTTTAGATTGAAGTTCGCCATAGCTGCAACTTCGTGTACTTCGTTTGTGTTCAACGACCAGACAAAGGCGTCACAGAACCCCTCCTTTGATCAATAAAGCTTTCCTCTTATATTCACAATATCCAGATTGCAATCTTAGTTTCTTTCTTGTTCTTTGTTTGCCTGCAGGAAATAGACCTTCGTGGTCAGGTTGATCGTGCTCCAGCATGGTCAATAACCTCTCGGAGTTGGTTTAGCGATTGCTAAGGCGAGACGTCCTCTCACGTTCGTAGATGGATCGTCAAAGTCGACTTCCTCCAGAACGATAGCCACCATCTCATCGAAACACGGGACACCTTTGCCTCTATCAGGACGTCCGGCACCTGAAGCCCTAGCCAAGCTACAGCGAGCGGATGTTCGGCTAGGACCGGACTACCGGTGCCCTTGCACCCGAGCCAAACAAGCGCAAGTCCGACGCCACCGGACGTCCGGTGACCGGACGACCGGCCTCTTCAGGAAATACGCTACACCAGCATCCGAGCCAGAACGAGCAGACGACCGGCGACCACCGGACGTCCGGTCTCCCATGAGACACCGAATGACCGGTCCCTAGTGGATGTCCCGTACCTGCTGTGTCCAGTAGTTTCAGGCCCGAAGCCCATGTACCCCCTCCTTTCGCCCCCCATTTGCACTAAGACTATAAATAGACCTCCTATCCATCCTAGCTAGGGTTAGCATTGGTTTACCTCATATTAGAGATAGAGCATTGCTCATCCACGTCGGATCTACTCCACGAGAGAGACCACGTCCCCTCCTCAGAGAAGGTCCCTTTGGATTCAAGACCCCTCTAAGGGAAGATCCCCTCATGGATTCAAGACCTCCTCACGGAGAAGACCGGCTACCTTTTGTATCGTTCCTAGTTGACCGTGTACCGTGTGATCTCTTATGTACTCAAGGATCTAGCAGATGTGTGACTCCTCAAAGATCCCCTCATTTCCCTCCTCGTGTTCTTCGTGTTCATCACGGGATCCGCTCCTTTCGTGAAAGATCGGCCGATTAGGGTTCAACCCTACATCATCGTGGTATCTAGAGCCACGTTGATCACGATTTCGGAGCCTCCCCGTTTTGTTGCTAGCCTAGTTTTTGTTGATTTTGTCCCTATTTCGAAAATTCCCCACAAAAATAGCCCCAATTTTTTTGTGATTTGTTGGTGTGTTGAAATTTTGTTGGATTTGATCCATGTATTTGCTTTGTTTTGAGTTGATCTAACTTTCCCCCCTTTTCCCCACCTTTTCCATCCACAAATCCGCCTGGATTCGAAGAACTTCGACCTCTCCATCATGAACACCGCCAGTTCATCCCGTGCCCGAGAATCGCCTAGGCATCGGACGTCCGACCGCCAGCGGACGTCCGACGACCGGATGACCGGCCCATACCGGACGTCTGACGTACCCTGACGAAACTGATTTTTTTTCAGTTTTCATCACCACCACCACCCCATTTCCGCATACGCACGACCACCACCTATACACCATCACCACTTCTGCATACCACCACCATTGCTCACCCGTTTCACACTCCGACACGTGTTGCCACTTCTACCTTTGAGAATTTGAGTTGCGGTTCCGTGTCCTTTTGTGTTTCGGCTATCTCGGTACGGTTCGACATCAACATCACCGCCGCTCATCTTCGCCACGGACACCTCATCAACAACAACCACCTCGACTACATCTTGGTATTCGTGCCACCATTTTGACACCATACCGTAAGCGAGAATGGTAACCTCGTCTTGGTATCAGACATATCATTCTTGCCATTACTTTGATAGCCATAATAGCCTTACTCCTTTACGCCGCTTACCCATCGAGACTAGCTTTTGAGTATTGCCGGCAATGAGGCTTGTGCACATTAGTGATCATACTTCCCATAGCATACATACATCATTGTTGCATATCTTGGTATCAGCTCTTGTGTCACAAGGTTGTCATTGCATACACAATTGCTCTCTTGGTTCGTGAAGCATTGCATGAGAAAAGAGCTCAAACAACAAAGAGCCAAACAAGCTTTTAAGCAAAAGGGAAAGATAAGCAAAGAGCTTTGAGGAAACAACCGTAGCATCATACTTGTATCCGCCTATTGTGCAATAGTGCTAGCGTCTCTCTAGTGTTGTGCAACAAGAGCATTTTTGTGGATTCCACATTTTGTCTCATCCTTGGTTGCACGACCCCACTTATCTTTTTGCGTGTGTGTTTTCGTGTACCTTATGTTGCTTGGTATACTTGTTGCATTGCGAACTTGCAAATATTTTCCAACATTATTGAAGCTCACTTACAATTGCATTAAATTTTGTGCCACCATCCTAACCAACCTCCACCATAAGCTTTTACTTGTGTAGGTGTGAGAAACTGAAAAGAATTGGTACCAATTGTGCTATTTCCTTGTCCACATTGGAGTGATCACTTCGGTCAAGGTACATTTGGTATTCGTTCTTCTCTTTCTACCACTCACATTTTTCTCTTGGAATGAAGGATAGGACAATTACTTCTACCAACCCACTCTTCATTGAGCACGACGACGACATGAACTCCGACGTCACCAAGGGCCACCTCTTTAGTGCACAACGTGCTTTGCATCAAGAGCAACAAGCAATGAGTGAACGCATCGACAACCTCGCCGCCGACCTACGACTCTCCGAGCAATGTACAAGAGATTACTTCGACCACAAGCTTGACGATCACAAGCAAGAGAACGACGCAATAATGGACGAGATTCGTTCCTTGTTGCTCAACCGCTCTTCTTCCACTTCATCCTCATCAAGATGGAGCCGCTCAAGTCGACATTCCGACTTCACCCTCTCCGGCTCAAGTACACTGACATCAAACACTCTTCGAGATGCCACACGCAACAATCGTCAAGCAAGCCTCAATCCTTTACGCGCCACTGAAGTGGCTTTCGTGCTAGCATGAGAACGGTAATGACAATGCCGACATGAAGAGGAAGAGCGAGCGCGTCTACACTAAGAAGCACAAGATGGCGAGGCTCAACGTCAAGCGCAACAATTGCGAGATGCTCAAGCACTTGAGGCGCAACAAGCCCTCCAAGATTCAAGTCGAGCCATAGCCAACTGAGGCCGACAAGCTCGTGAACATGAAGAAGCACTTCGCGAAGAAGATCATGAACGAAAATTTCAAGCTCGCATGCATCGTCAAGTTCCTCAAGTTCCTCCTCGAGCTCAACAAGCCCCTGCACAAGCTCCTCAAGGACATCAAGCTCAACAAGAGCATGAAGACAATGGAAATCATCCACGACAAGAGCAACATGAGATCGATGACCCTCCTCGCCAAGAGCAACACGAGCTTGACAATCATCAACAACATGGACATCATTGTCCCCGACCCCAACACAATGAAGAGCAACAATACGGCAAGCCAAAATTCACCATGCCCAAGTTAAATGGAAGCAATGATCCCGAAGAGTATCTTTCATGGCCATTGAAGGGCGATAAAATCTTCTGCTTGCACAACTACGATGAAGAGAAGAAGATCGCGATCGCATCCCTTGAGTTCCAAGATTATGTCCTCATTTGGTGGGAACAAGTTATCGAGCGCCACGAGGCAAGAGGAGAACCATCGATCACTACTTGGGCGCAAATAAAGGATGTCATGAGAGCACGCTTCGTGCCTACCTACTACAACTGCGACCTCTTCAAGAAACTCCAACTACTCAAGCAAGGAACCAAGAGCGTTGAAGAGTACTACAAGGAGATGGAGATTGACATGATAAGATCCAATGTTACGAAAGATAATGAGCAAACAATGGCACGTTTCTTGAATGGACTCAACCATCCTATCAAGAAGATCGCCTGTAACATCCCAAATTTTCAATTTGGAATGTTATACATTAGATCATCATTGCATATAATATTTTATTTTGCATTTTGGTTGATCCTAGAAATTCTACGCAACTCAATGACCCACGGAGAGAGTTGGGGATTTCGTTATTTTCATATTTGAGTTTTCTCAAATTTTGAGAATAGGATCATTTGATTTTATTTATTTTATCATCAATTATTTCTATTACAAAAACATGAGAGAGGGAATAAAATGACTTTCCAAAATAAAGAAATATTGAAAATTTAATAATAAAATCAAATAAGATTTTATTTCGGAGTTTTCGGTGTTTTATTTGAATTTAGGAAAAATGTGCGTTTTTCAAAATTGCATTTAGGTCCCAAATAAATGTTCACCTTGTGCGGCTTGATTTTAAACGCACGTGGAAATTTATTTTGGAATTTTTGGAGTCCGTTTAGTATTTCTTTTTATTTTTTTTACTTTTGCGCGTAATAAAAAAAGTGAACCGACCTACCTGGGCCGTGTCCGTCCGGGACTCTGGCCCGGCAGGCTTTATAAGCCGGGGCAGCCCACCCAGGCAAGCCCTAGCCCTGCCCCGCCTGCGCCGCCGCCGGATCCCGCCGCTCGAGGTTAGCCGCGCCTCGAAATTCATGCCGTCGGTTTTTTTTTCAAAATAGATCGGTTTTTCCTGTTTATTTAAATAGCGAGCGTTCGTCCGTTCGTTCGTTCTAGCGAACGTTCGTCGTTTTTCTTTTTTCTCGGATTAAATCCGCGATTTTTCTGATCGTGATTCCTGATCCGATTTTCGTTTTAGTATAACTTTTTGCTCGTTTATCGGAATCAGGCGATTCAAGCGCCTAGAGTTTTGTCTCGAAACCCTCTATCCGTTTAACCAACTTAAACAAGATTTTGCTACTGTAAAATTTTCCCTAAATCCAGATTAGTAGAACGAAGTTGTTTTCTTTCGCCATATGACTTTCGTTGCTTCGTTCGATTTTATTCTTTTTGCCAACCGGAGTTCTTAAGTTGAACCTTCTGGTTAGATCTCTTATTTGAGTTTTACATGTGCATTAGATGAGTACTTATTGTATGCTTGTTTGTTTGTTTGCGATAGAATACCCGGAGTGCGCCGCTTGTTACTTCGAATCGCTAGGTTTCCCGGATCATCAGCAAGGCAAGTAACACTTTGATCATACCTTTCTACTACCCAGTTTTATTGCATTAGATCAAATCCTCACACATTGCATGGTTAGGATCTAATTAAATTGTGGGATGGGAAGTAGATGAGGTAGTACCTATTACCTGTTTATTATCAAACCTTTGGGAGTTACTTCTATGTTTGCTTATTATGTCATGCTATGCTAGTAGACGTGGATTGGGTGAGTGATATCCATGACAGATGTGAGTTTTGTTAATTAATGGTTTATCTAAGGTGGCAACTTAAACACACATCTGGGTGGATTGAGGCACCTGGGTATTGCAGGACTTGCCTGTTTTCTTTTGGACCGCCACCCAGGCTCAAAGGGATCATGAGACTATTCATACTAGAAACTTCCGTGTGCAGCCACAAGCTATTATGGGCTCTAGTATAGTTAACTAAGTCGTGTGAACTCTTATAGTGGTAGACTAGCAGATGGAGGGGATGTAGGTGGTACGGTCTACCCGATCGTAAGGTGCTAGCGCTTCTGAAAGACTATGTCTCGGTCATCCGTCTTCTCAAACACCATGCAGTGCGAGAAACCAAACGGAGGCGATCGAGTCTTGTGGGGAAAAGTGCGCAAACCTCTGCAGAGTGTAATAAACTAATCATGGTTAGTCGTGTCTCCGGTTATGGACATCTTGAGTATCTAGTACGTGGATTTTCATGTGAATCTCAACATGTTACTCTAAATTAATTTTGTTGGGTTTTGTTTAATGATGATGCTTAATTGGGATTGAGGATGCTGTCAACCATTCTCAATGTTTAACAACTACCATGATAGTTAAATAAAATGTATTCCTTTGAAGTAGGGAAAAATTGGCTTTACGCAAAACTGTAACCATAGAGCTTTCCACCAGCCAGATATGCATATAGTATAGCTGTTTCATTCCATTACTCTCTATGTGTTACATTGCCAGCATATTCCATGTGCTGACCCGTTTCGGGCTGCAACGTTAATGTTGCAGACTTTTCAGACAACGATTAAGGAGTTTTAGGTCGTGGTTATATACTCAGTGATGCCGTTGGAGTTGATGGACTCACTTATCTTCCAAGCCTTCCGCTGTTATCGTTATTAGATGGCCTTAAGCCATATTTATTGTAATAAGTTCTCTTTTGAGACCCTCGATGTAATAAGTGTGTGATTGCTACTCTGTTATAAATCCTCCGAGTACTGTGTGGTGTCAGCATTACTAATCCAGGGATGACACCGAAGCACAGAGATCAGACTGTTTGAGGTCTGGTCGCTACATCGCCGACTTCCAACCATACTCGAATCTCATCGAGCTAGTGCATCAAGCTACCAAAGCAGAACGTCAAGTGCAAGACGATTACAAGTATGCCAAGTTCTCATACAAGTCATACGGCTTCTCCAACACCCAAGCTTCAACGACTCCAACACCGTCTACCAAGCCTTCTACAAGCAACATCGACAAGTCGAGTCACAAGAAAGCTTCGTCAACTCCAAGTCATCCTCCTACTACAAGCAACTTCAAGCCGAGAGCTTCATCATCATCAACCCCCACCGATGATACCGTCAAGACGAGTTCCTTCAAATGCTTCACATGCGGAGGCCGAGGCCACAAGTCCTATGAGTGCACCAACAAGCGGACCATGATCCTCAACGACGAAGGGACCTACAATTCAATGAGTGAAGGAGAAATGGACGCCCTTGAGCAAGTCGCCATGCACCGGCAAGTGAACAATGAAGAAGAACAAGTCTTTTGCGATGAAGATTCAAGTCCCGCTCTTGTTGTCTCCAAGGTCTTGAGTCTCCCACATCACTAAGAAGAAGACCAAAGATGCCATATCTTTCATACCAAGGTCGGCATCAATGGAAGATCCGTCAAGGTCATCATTGATGGAGGGAGTTGTCATAACCTCGCAAGTGAAGAACTTTGATCCATGCACCAATTGCCCAAGACAAAGCACCCACATCCCTACAAAGTTCAATGTCTTAGCGACTCCGGCACTATCCAAGTCGAGCATCGAGTGCAAGTCTCCTTCAAAATTGGTGCCTACGAAGACACCTTGGAGTGCGACGTCATTCCAATGACCGTTTGCCACCTTCTTCTTGGACGTCCATGGCAATTTGATAGAGGTGTCATCCACAATGGCCGAATGAACCAGTAGATCTTAAAGATGAAGGGAAAGGAGTACGTACTTCGCCCCATGTCTCCAAGCCAAGTGATGGCCGACAAGCAAGCCACCCATCGTGGGGAGAATAGTGAGAGTGCGAGCCACCAAAAAGAGAGTGAGCGCCACAAGCCCAAATCGAGCGCCTCCACGATGAGCGACAAGAAGAACTTAGTCCTATTTGCCACCAAAAGTGATATAAGAGGAGTGTGTGAGAACCCATCTAGTGTCCTACATTATGTCCTTTTGTGCAAGGACAATGCAACACAAGCTAACACCTCTCATGCTCTAGATTTAGTATTGTCTTCTCTTTTGCAGGAATTTCAAGATGTTTTCCCCAACAAGCTACCTCCGGGTCTACCTCCACTACGAGGCATCGAGCACCACATCGACCTCATCCTCGGAGCACCTCTTCCGAACAGAGCTCCATACCATGTCAACCCCGAAGAAATCGAAGAAATACAAAGTCAAGTAAAGCATCTCATAGACCATGGACATGTGCGTGAAAGTTTGAGCCCTTATGTCGTCCCAGTTATTCTTGTGCCAAAACAAGACGGTAGTTTTCGCATGTGCTCCGATTGTAGACCTATCAATGCTATCACCGTTCGCTATAGGTATCCCATTCCATTCCTTGATGATATGCTTAATGAACTTATGATGTAGGGTAGAACCCTAATCGGCCGATCTTTCACAAAAGGAGCGGATCCCGCGAAGAACACGAGGAACATGAGAAGGAAAAGAGGGAAAACACAAGGGGAAACACTAAACCAACACGAATAATTCACACATGTGCTAGATCCTCAAGTACATAAGGAAAGATATACAATCCACGAACAACTATGGACGATACAAGGGTAGCCGGTCTTCTCCATGAGGAGGTCTTGAGTTCTTCCCTAAAAGGGGTCTTGAATCCGCTTGGGGGATCTTCTCCGATGGAGGCTCGAATCTCCATGGAGAAGATAACCAAGTGGATGAGCAAAGATCTCACACAAACATGAGCTAAACCTTTGATAACCCTAGAAAGCTGGGCGAGGTGGAGTATATATAGTCTACGGGGAGAAGGGATGCACAGGCCTCGGCCCTTCACTGTGCGCAGATATGGGAGGCCGGATGTCTGGGCTGGTCGGGCCGGATGTCCGGGCTTTCAGGCCACGCCGGATGTCCGGGCTGGGGAGGACGGATGTCCGGGGTGGGGTGGTGGCATTTGTTGCTCCCGGGTTGAGAGGGGCCGGATTTTCAGGCTGGCAGCCGGATGTCCGGGGGCACAGGAGAGGCCGGATGTCCGGGCTGTCGCGGCCAGATGTCCGAGGACTGTAGCTTGTCGCGGTTGTGCTGTGGTAGTGGATGACGCTCCAGGGGCCGGATGTTTGCGGTCATGGCCGGATGTCCGGGGCCTAGGAGATGTTCTTGGCTCCTTTCGTTGGTTCTCCTCATCTGTGGACTTGGGGACTTGTACATCTTCATGCGCATCTTCGGGAGGGCCCTCTTGGTGCCTAATCATGCACAACACCTCGGACTTAGGTAGTAGCCATGTCTCATGCATGGAAAGTGGAAGTTCGGAGAGGAGTGAGTTCACCTTATCTTCGATAGCCTTGGCTCGAGCTCGTGTCATTGGTCCAAGTGGTGTCGTTGGAGGGGTAGGTGCGTCCATGGGCATGATCTTGGGATGCTCCGCATCAACTCAGTGGTGCCATTATATTCTGCAAGATTGATATTAAAAGTGGCTACTATGAAATCCGCATACAAGAGGGTGATGAATGGAAAACCACTTTCAAAACCAAGTTTGGGTTATATGAGTGGTTAGTCATGCCTATGGGTCTATCGGAAGCACCGAGTACTTTTATGCGTCTTATGAATCATGTCTTTCGCCCTTACATTGGTGTGTTTGTTGTGGTCTACTTCGATGATATCCTTGTTTATAGCAAATCTCTACAAGATCATGCCACCCATGTTTGAACCATTTTGCAAACTCTTCGAAACGAGCCCCAACCAACCAGCACGGAAAAGTGCCTTTTCGGCGTTGATAAGCTAGTTTTCTTGGGTTTTGTTGTATCTTCTAATGGTGTTCATGTTGATGACTCCAAGATCAATGCTATTAAGACTTGGCCCCAACCAACCAACTTGCAACAAGTGCGTAGCTTTCTTGGCCTTGTGGGTTTCTATCGTTGTTATGTGAAAGATTTTAGCACCATTGCTTCGCCTTTGCATGCTTTGAGCAAGAAAAACGTGCCTTTTGTTTGGGGACCATCCCAAGATACCGCCTTCAATGAGCTTAAGAATTTGCTTACTCATGCGCGTGCTTGCTTTACCCAACTTTGACAAACCCTTTGAGACTCATTGCGATGCTAGCGGTAATGGCATAGGAGGTGTGTTAACGCAAGAGAAGCGCCCCATAGCTTACTTTAGTGAGAAACTTTCTAGAGCGCAACTCAATTACCCCATCTATGACAAAGAGATTTACGCTTTAGTGCGAGTTTTGCATGAATGGGAACACTATCTTCGCCCTCATGACTTCATCATTCATACCGATCATGAACTGCTCGAGTATCTTAAGGGTCAAACCAAGTTGAATAGGCGTCATGCTAAATGGAGTGAATTCATTGAGTCTTTTCCTTATGTCATCAAGTATGTCAAAGGTAAGGAAAATGTTGTGGCGGACGCTCTTTCCCGCATATGCATGCTTGTCACTCAACTTGAATTGGATGTTATCGGCTTTGAGCACATAAAAGACTTGTATGAGCATGCTCCTACTTTTGCTATTCCTTATGCCAAATGTTTGACGCATACATCTTTGGAACGCTATTACATCAAAGATGGATATCTTATGAGAGCTAACAAGCTTTGCATCCCCGAGTCTTCTCTTCGTTTGTTGCTTTTGCAGGAATCTCATGGAGGAGGCTTAATGGGACATTTTGGATGCGACAAGACATTCTCATGCGGAGCATCCCAAGGTCATCCGCATGGACCTATCATCATCTCACCAAGTGCCTAGCAGACCCATGACACGGGCACGTGCAAGAGCTCTTGAAACCGAGGTGACATCTCTCCTCTCACATTTCCACTTCAATGCACATGAGACATGGCTACTACCTCATATGGACATATTGTGCATCCTCAGGTATCATGGAGAATCCAAGGAGCAAGGAGAAGAAGAAGAGGAAGATGGACTTGGAGATGGAGAAGAAGAAGAGCTGTGGAAGAAATCCCATCCACAGACGACCGATCGAGACCGGACATCCGACACCTGATGCTCCAGCCGAACCCCAGCGAGCGGACATCCAGTCCAAACCAGACGACCAGTGCGCGTGCACCCGAGCCAAACGAGCGGACGTCTGACGCCTCCGGACGTCCAGCGACCAGACGACTGGCCCAACCTGGAAATCTGTCACTTCAGCACCCGAGCCAAAAAGAGCAGACGACCGGCACTTACCGGACGTCCGGACGCCCGTGAGCCACAAGACGACCAGCCCCCAGCGGACGTCCGGTACCTGGCTCCGTCCAGTTTTGGGCTGAGGCCCATGTACCCCTTCACTTTGCCCCCCATTTGCACTAGGACTATAAATAGACCTCTCCCTCCACCTTGCTAGGTTAGCAAAGGATTTTGTGTGAGATCTTTGCTGATCCACTTGGATACCTTCTCCTCGGAGATTCGAGCCTCAACCGGAGAAGATCCCCCAAGAGGATTCAAGACCCCTTTTAGGGAATAACTCAAGACCTCCTCACGAAGAAGACCGGCTACCCTTGTATCATCCTTAGTTATCCGTGGATCGTGTATCTTTCCTTATGTACTCGAGGATATAGCACATGTTTGACTTATTCGTGTTGGTTTAGTGTTTCTCTTGTCTTTTTCCCTCGTTTCTCTCCTCGTGTTCTTCGTGTTATTCGCGGGATCCGCTCCTTTCATGAAAGATTGGCTGATTCGGTTTCCTACCCTACATCATCTTTGTATCAAGAGCCTTGTTGATCACGATTTCGGAGCCTCCCTGTTGTGTTGCTAGCCTAGTTTTTGTTGATTTTGTGCCTAATTCGAAAATTCCCCACAAAAATAGCCCCAAAATGTTTTTGTGATTTGTTGGTGTGTTGAAATTTTGTTGGATTTGATACGTGGATTTTCTTTGTTTTGAGTGGATCTATCTTTTCCCGCCTTTCCCTACCTTTTCCATCCACAAATCCGCCCGGATTCGGTGAATTTTGACCTCTCCATCACGAACACGTGCAGTTCATCCTGTGCCCGAGATTCGCCCAGGCACCGGACGTCCAACAGCCAGCGGACGTCCGACGACCGGACGACCGGCCCTGACCGGACATCCGACCAACACTGACGAAACTGAATTTTTTCTTTCAGTCTTGTCACCTCCACCGCCCCACATTTCCGCATACGCGCTCCTACCACCTATACACCATCACCACTTCCGCATACCACCACCATTGCTTACCCGTTTCGCACTCCGACACATGTTGCCACTTTGAGCTTTGAGAATTTGAGTTGCGGTTCCATATCCTTTTGTGTTTCGGCTATCTTGGTACGGTTCGACATCAACATCACCATCACTCATCTTCTCCACGGACGCGTCATCAACAACAACCACCTTGACTACATCTTGGTATTCGTGCCACCATTTTGACACCATACCGTGAGCAAGAACGGTAACCTCACCTTGGTATTGGACATATCACTCTTGCCATTTCATTGATAGCCATCATAGCCTTACTCATTTGCGTTGCTTAGCCATCGAGACTAGCCATTGAGTATTGCCAGCAACGAGACTTGTGCACATTAGTGATCATACTTCCAATAGCATACTTACATCATTGTTGCATATATTGGTATCATCTCTTGTGTCACAAGGTTGTCATCGCATACACAATTGCTATCTTGGTTCGTCAAGCATTGCATGAGAAAAGAGCTCAAACATCAAAGAGCTAAACAAGCTTTTAAGAAAAAAGGAAAGATAAGCAAAGAGATTTTAAGCAAGAACCATAGCATCATACAACATTAATATTGTCATACTAGATCATCTTGGATCATATCATAGAAACACCTTGCATAGATCATACTTGGGATAGAATTCGTTGCATTTTTTCTTAGTAGGTTGTCCACAAGTCTTTGTATCCGCCTATCGTGGAATCGTGCTAGCATCTCTCTAGTGTTGTGTAACAAGAGCATTTTTGTGGATTCCACATTTTGGCTCATCCTTGGTTGCCCAACCCCACTTATCTTTTTGCGTGTGTGTTTCCGTGTACATTACATTGCTTGGTCTACTTGTTGCATTGCAAACTTGCGAATCTTTTCCAACATTATTGAAGCTCACTTACAATTGCATCAAATTTTGTGCCACCATCCTAACCAAGCTCCACCATAAGCTTTTACTTGTGTAGGTGTGAGAAACCGACAAGAATTGGTATCAATTATGCTAGTTCCTTGTCCACATTGGAGTGACCATTGATCCACTTTCAACTTCGGTCAAGGTACATTTGGTATTCGTTCTTCCCTTTCTACCACTCACATTTTGTATCTTGGAATGATGGATAGGCCAAGTACTTCTACCAACCCACTCTTCATTAAGCACAACGACGACATGAACTCCTACGTCACCAACAACCACCTGTTTGGTGCACAACATGCTTTGCATCAAGAGCAACAAGAAATGAGTGAACGCATCGACAACATTGCCGCCGACTTGCGACTCTCCGAGCAACGTACAAGGGACTACTTTGAGCACAAGCTCGACGATCACAAGCAAGAGAATGACGCAAGAATGGACGAGATTCGCGCTTTGTTGCTCAACCGCTCTTCTTCCACTTCATCCTCTTCAAGGAGCCGTTCAAGTCGACACTTTGACTTCACCCTCTCCGGCTCAAGTACACCGACATTGAACACTCTTCGCCATGCCATGCGCAATGATCGTCAAGCAAGGCTAAATCCTCTACGCGACACCAACTCTCAAGAGACCTGACAACGTCAAACCCAAGAGGCTTTTGCACTAGCACAAGAAAGGCAACGACAAAGCCAACATGAAGAGGAAGAGCGAGCGCGTCTACACCAAGATGCACAAGATGCCGAGGTACAACGCCAAGAACAACAACTCCATGAAACTCAAGCACTTGCGGCGCAACAAGCCCTCCATGATTCAAGTCGAGTCGTAGCCAACCGAGGCTGACAAGCTCTTGAACATGAAGAAGCACTTTGTGAAGAAGCTCACGAACAAAGAGTTCAAGCTCGCATGCATCGTGAAGTTGCTCAAGATCCTCCTTGAGCTCGACAAGCCCCTCCACAAGCTCGCTAAGAACATCAAGTTCATCAAGAGCCTGAAGACAATGGAATCATCCACGCCATGAGCAACATGAGGTTCACAACCCTCCTCACCAAGAGCAAAACGAGCTTGACAATCATCAACAACAAGGACGTCATCATCCCCGACCCCAACACACTGAAGAGCAATGCGACGACAAGCTCAAGTTCACCATGCCCAAGTTCAACGGAAGCAACGATCCCGAAGAGTACCTTTCATGGGCATCGAAGGTCGACAAAATAGTCCGTTTGTACAACTTTGAAGAAGAGAAATAGATTGCAGTGGCATCCCTTGAGTTCCAAGACTATGTCCTCATTTGGTGGGAACAAGTTATCGAGCGCCGAGAGGCAAGAGGTGAACCACTCATCACTACTTGGGCGCAAATGAAGGATGTCATGAGAGCACGCTTTGTGCCTACCTACTACAACCGCGACCTCTTCAAGAAACTCCAACTACTCAAGCAAGGAACCAAGAGTGTTGAAGAGTACTACAAGGAGATGGAGATTTCCATGATAATAGCCAATGTTACGGAAGATAATGAGCAAACAATGTCACGTTTATTGAATGGACTCAACCATCCTATCAAGAAGATCGCCAACTTCGCACCATACTCGAATCTCATCGAGCTAGTGCATCAAGCTACCAAAGCGGAATGTCAAGTGCAAGATGATTACAAGTATGCCAAGTTCTCATCCAAGTCATATGGCTTCTCCAACACCCAAGCTTCAACGAATCCAACACCGTCTTCGAAGCCTTCTACAAGCAACGTCGACAAGTTGAGTCACAAGAAAGCTTTGTCAACTCCAAGTCATCCTCCTACTACAAGCAACTTCAAGACGAGAGCTTCATTGTCATCAACCCCCACCGATGAGACCGTCAAGACAAGTTCCTTCAATTTCTTCACATCCATACCATGAGTCCTATGAGTGCACCAACAAGCATACCATGATCCTCAACGACGATGGCACTTATGACTCAATGAGTGAAGGAGAAATGGACGCCCTTGAGCAAGTCGCCATGCACCGGCAAGTGAATGATGAAGAAGAACAAGTATTTTGCGATGAAGATTCAAGTCCCATTCTTGTTGTCTCCAAGGTCTTGACTCTCCAACATCACCAAGAAGAAGACCAACGATGCAACATATTCCACACCAAGGCAGGCATCAATGGAAGATCCATCAAGATCATCATCAATGGAGGGATTTGTCATAATCTCCTAAGTGAAGAACTTTGCTCCAAGATCCAATTGCCCAAGACGAAGCACCCACATCCTTACAAAGTCCAATGTCTTAGCGACTCCGGCACTATCCAAGTCGAGCATCGAGTACAAGTCTCCTTCAAAATTGGCGCTTATGAGGACACCTTGGAGTGTGATGTCGTTCCAATGACCGTTTACCACCTTCTCCTTGGACGCCCATGGCAATTTGATAGAGGAGTCATCCACAATGGCTGAACGAACCACTACATCTTCAAGATGAAGGGCAAGGAATACGTACTTCGTCCCATGTCCCCAAGCCAAGTTGTCGCCGACAAGCAAGCCACCCATCATGGAGATAATAGTGAGAGAGCGAGCCACCAAAAAGAGAGTGAGCGCCACAAGCCCAAATCAAGCACCTCCACGATGAGCGAAAAGAACAACTTAGTCCTATTTGCCACAAAAAGTGAGATAAGAGGAGTCTATGAGAACCCATCTAGTGTCCCACACTACGTCATTTTGTGCAAGGACAATGAACCACAAACTAACACCTCTCACACTCTTCCTCTAATGTTGTCTTCTCTTTTGCAGGAATTTCACGATGTTTTCCGCGACGAGCTACCTCCCGGACTACCTCCACTACGAGGCATCGAGAACCGCTTCGATCTCATCCCCGGAGCACCTCTTTCGAACAAAGCTCCCTACCGTGTCAACCCCGAAGAAACCAAAGAAATACAAAGGAAAGTAAAGCATCTCATAGACCATGGACATGTGCGTGATAGTTTGAGACCTTGTGTCGTCCCGGTCATTCTTGTGCCAAAACGAGACAGTAGCTTTTGCATCTGCTCCAATTGTAGACCTATCAATGCTATCACCGTTCGTTATAGGTATCCCATTCCACGCCTTGCTGATATTCTTGATGAACTTAGTGGTGCCACTATCTTTTAAAGAATTGATCTTAAGAGTGGTTACTATCAAATCCGCATACAATAGGGTGATGAATGGAAAACCGCTTTCAAAACCAAGTTTGGCTTGTATGAGTGGTTAGTCATGCCTATGGGTCTATCGGAAGCACCGGGTACTTTTATGCGTCTTATGAATCATGTCTTTCGCCCTTACATTGGTGTGTTTGTTGTGGTCTACTTTGATGATATCCTTGTCTATAGCAAATCACTTAAATATCATGTCACCCATGCTCAAACTGTTTTGCAAACTCTTCGAAACGAGCATATCTTTGCTAACATGGAAAAGTGCCTTTTCGGCGTCGATAAGCTCGTTTTCTTGGGTTTTGTTGTTTCTTCTAAGGTTGTTCATGTTGATGAGTCCAAGATCAATGCTATTATGACTTGGCCACAACCAACCAACTTGCAACAAGTGCGTAGCTTTCTTGGCCTTGCGGGTTTCTATCGTCGCTTTGTGAAAGATTTTAGCACTATTGCTTCTCCTTTGCATTCTTTGAGAAAGAAGAATGCGCCTTTTGTTTGGGGACCATCCCAAGATACCGCTTTCCATGAGCTTAAGAATTTGCTTACTCATGCTCCCATGCTTTCTTTACCCAACTTTGACAAACCCTTTGAGTTTCACTGCGATGCTAGCGGTAATGGCATAGGAGGTGTGTTAATGCAAGAGAAGCGCCCCATAGCTTACTTTAATGAGAAATTTCCGGAGTGCAACTCAATTACCCTATCTATGACAAAGAGCTATATGCTTTAGTCCATGTTTTGCATGAATGGGAACACTATCTTCGCCCTCATGAATTCATTTATTCATACCGATCATGAAACGCTCAAGTATCTTAAGGGTAAACCAAGTTGAACAAGCGTCATGCTAAATGTAGGGAATTTATTGAGTTTTTTGCTTATGTCATCAAGTACATTAAACGTAAGGAATGCCCATTCCCGTGTATGCATGCTTGTTACTCAACTTGAATTGGATGTCATTGGCTTTGAATATATAAAAGACTTGTATGAGCATGATCCTACCTTTGCTACTCCTTATGCCAAGTGTTTGACGCACACCTCTTGGGAACGCTATTACATCAAAGATGGATATCTTATGAGAGCTAACAAGCTTTTCATCCCCGAGTCTTCTCTTCGTTTGTTTCTTTTACATGAATCTCATGGAGGATGCTTAATGGGACATTTTGGACGCGACAATATTTTCGCAACGCTCTCCAAGAACTATTTTTGGCCCAAGATGTTTCGCGACGTCAACCGCTTCACCAACCGATGCTCTACATGTCGCAAACCTAAGTCCAAAGCTCAATCACATGGCCTTTACATGCCCCTCCCAGTTCCATATCAACCATGGGAAGACATTAGCATGGATTTCGTACTTGGATTGCCTAGGACTAGAAATGGGAAGGATTCGGTATTTGTCATTGTGGACCGTTTCTCTAAGATGGCACATTTCATTCCTTGCAACAAGATAGACGATGCTTCAAATGTTGATAGTCTCTTTTGTAGGGAAATATTGCGTCTACATGGAGTGCCAAAGACTATCATCTCGGACCGCAACGTCAAGTTCCTTAGCTACTTTTGGAAGACCCTATGCGCCAAGCTCGGAATCAAGCTACTCTTCTCCACGGCGTATCATCCACAAACCGACGGCCAAACGGAAGTTAGCAACCGCACACTCTCCGCTCTACTTCGATTACTCATCAAGAAGAACATCAAGGAGTGGGAGGAGTGCCTACCTATCGCCGAGTTCGCCTACAACCGAGCAAGACACTCAAGAACCGGCAAGTCCCCCTTCGAGGTCATCTACGGATTCAACCCATTGTCACCATTGGACATTCTTCCTCTACCACTCCAAGAGCGCATCAGTTTGGACGCAAGTGCACGAGTGACACATCTCAAGAAGGTGCATGAAGATACAAGAAACACCATCGAGCGCCAAGTTCAACGCCTTGTGACCAAGCTCAACTTCAAGAAGCAACCTATGGTATTCAACACCGGAGATCTCGTGTGGTTACACCTTCGCAAGG
Organism: Triticum aestivum; assembly: GCF_018294505.1. NCBI lineage: Eukaryota > Viridiplantae > Streptophyta > Magnoliopsida > Poales > Poaceae > Triticum > Triticum aestivum. The sequence goes on along the minus strand of NC_057794.1, from coordinate 176,513,139 downwards.
ACCACTTTCCAAGAATGCAAGTCCAAACTTTGACCACGAGCGGATGGACCCTTCAAGGTGCTCGCACGCTACAACGACAACGCTTACAAGATCGACCTCCCGCACGACAAGTACAACATGGGCGATATGTTCAATGTCAAGGACCTCTCGCCCTTCCATGGTGATGAAGAATTTGAACTGAGGACGGATCTTCCCCAAGGGAGGGGACATGATGTGGAGCATCCCAAGGTCATCCCCATGGACCTACCATCGTCTCACCAAGTGCCTAGCGGAACCATGACACGAGCATGTGCAAGAGTTCTTGAAACCGAGGTGACATCTCTCCTCTCACATTTCAACTTAGATGCACATGAGACATGGCTACTACCTCATATGGACACCTTGTGCATTCTCAGGTATCAAGGAGAAGCCAAGGAGCAAGGAGAAGAAGAAGAGGAAGATGGACGTGGATATGGAGAAGAAGAAGAGCTGCGGAAGAAATCCCAGCCACCGGACACTGACGTCCGGCGCCTGATGCTTCAGCCGAACCCTAGCGAGCGGATATCCGATTCAGACCGGACGACCAGTGCCCCTGCACCCGAGCCAAACGAGGGGATGTCCGGCGCCTCCGGAGCAACGACCGGACGATCGGCCCAGCCCGGAAATCCGTCACTTCAGGACCCGAGCCAAAACAAGCGGATGACCGGCACTTACCGGACGCCCGGACGCCCGTGAGCCACCGGACGACCAGCCCCCAGCGGACGTCCGGTACCTGGCTGTGTCCAGTTTCGGGCTGAGGTCCATGTACCCCTTCACTTTACCCACCATTTGCACTAAGACTATAAATAGACCTCTCCCTCCACCTAGCTAGGTTAGCAAAGGATTAGCTCATATTTTGTGTGAGAGCTTTGCTCATCCACTTGGATACCTTCTCCTCGGAGATTCGAGCCTCCACCGGAGAAGATCCCCCAAGGGGATTCAAGACCCCTTTTAGGGAAGAACACAAGACCTCCTCACGGAAAAGACCGTCTACCATTGTATCGTCCTTAGTTGTCCATGGATCGTGTATCTTTCCTTATGTACTCGAGGATCTAGCACATGTGTGACTTATTCGTGTTGGTTTAGTGTTTTGTCTTGTGTTTTCCCCTCGTTTCCCTCCTTGTGTTCTTCGTGTTCTTCGCGGGATTCGCTCCTTTCATGAAAGATCAGGCGATTAGGGTTCCTTCCCTACATCACATTTGCTACGCTCTCCCAGGACTATTTTTGGCCCAAGATGTTTCGCGACGTCAACCGCTTCACCAATAGATGCTCTACATGTCACAAAGCTAAGTCTAAAGCTCAATCCCACGTCCTTTACATTCCTCTCCCAATTCCATATCAACCATGGGATGAAATTAGCATGGATTTTGTACTTGGATTGCCTAGGACTAGAAATGGGAAGGATTCGGTATTTGTCATTGTGGACTCATTCTCTAAGATGGCATATTTCATTCCTTGCAACAAGATAGATGATGCTTCACATGTTGTCAATCTCTTTTGTAGGGAAATATTGCATCTACATGGAGTGCCAAAGACGATCGTCTCGGACCACAACGTAAAGTTCCTTAGCTACTTTTGGAAGACCCTATGCGCCAAGCTCGGAATCAAGCTAATTTTCTCCATGGTGCATCATCCACAAACCGACGGCCAAACGGAGGTGACCAACCACACACTCTCCGGTCTACTTCACGTGCTCATCAAGAAGAACATCAAGGAGTAGGAGGAGTGCCTACCTATCGCCGAGTGCCTACAACTACGCAAGACACTCAACTACCGGCAAGTCCCCCTTGGAGGTCGTATACGGATTCAACCCATTGTCACCATTGGACATTCTTCCTCTACCACTCCAAGAGCGCATCAATATGGACGCAAGTGCACGTGTGAACCATCTTAAGAAGGTGCATGAAGATACAAGTCACACCATCGAGCGCCAAGTACAACGACTTGTGACCAAGCTCAACATCAACAAGCACCCTATGGTATTCAACATTGGAGATCTTGTGTGGCTACACCTTCGCAAGGATCGCTTTCCCCAAGAACGCACGTCCAAACTTCGACCACGAGCAGATGGACCCTTCAAGGTGCTTGCACGCTACAACAACAACACATACAAGATCGACATTCCATGCAACAAGTACTCCGTGAGCGACATCTTCAATGTCAAAGATCTCTCTCCCTACCATGGTGATAAAGAATTTGATCCTAGGACGGATCTTTCCCAAGGGAGGGGAGATGATGCGGAGCATCCCAAGGTCATCCCCATGGACCTACCATTATCTCACCAAGTGCCTAGCGGAACCATGACACAAGCATGTGCAAGAGCTCTAGAAACCGAGGTGACATCTCTCCTCTCACATGTCCACTTCGATGCACATGAGACATGGCTACTACCTCAAACAGAGACACTGTGCATACTCAGGTATCAAGGAGTTGGCCATGAAGAAGCTAAGGAGCAAGGAGGATCAGAAGAGGAAGATGGACGTGAAGATGGAGAAGAAGGAGAGATGCGGAAGAATTCCAAGCCACCAGACGACCGGTCGGGACCGGACGTCCGGCGCCTGAAGCCCCAGCCGAGCTACATCGAGCGAACGTCCGTCCCAGACCGGACGACCGGTGCCCCTGCACCCGAGCCAAACGAGCGGAAGTCCGACGCCACCGGACGTCCGGTGACCGGACGACTAGCCTCTTCAGGAAATCTGCTACACCAGCATCCGAGCCAGAACGAGCGGAGGACCGGCGACCACCATACGTCCGGTCGCCCATGAGACACCGGACGACCGGTCCCCAGCGGATGTCTGGTACCTGGCTGTGTCCAGTTTCGGGCCCGAAGCCCATGTACCCCCTCCTTTCTCCCCCCATTTGCACTAAGACTATAAATAGACCTCCTATTCATCCTAGCTAGGGTTAGCATTGGTTTAGTTCATATTAGAGATAGAGCATTGCTCATCCACATCGGATCTACTCCACGAGAGAGACCGCAACCCCTCTTCATAGAAGATCCCTTTTGATTCAAGACCCCTCTAAGGGAAGATCCCTTCTTGGATTCAAGACCTCCTCACGGAGAAGACTGGCTACCTTTTGTATCGTCCCTAGTTGACCGTCTACTATGTGATCTCTTATGTACTCGAGGATCTAGCACATGTGTGACTATTTCTTGGTGGTTTAGTGTTTCTCTCATGTTTCCCCCGTGTTTTCCCTCATTTCCCTCCTCGTGTTCTTCGTGTTCATCGCGGGATCCGCTCCTTTCGTGACAGATCGTCTTATTAGGGTTCTACCCTACATCATGGAGGAATGCCTTTCGTGTTATAAAACATCACAACGTAACTGGGTGATTATAAAGATGCTCTACAGGTATCTCCGAAGGTGTTTTTTGAATTGGCATAGATCGATATTAGGATTTGTCACTCCGAGTATCGGAGAGATATCTCTGGGCCCTCTTGGTAATACACACCATAAGCTTGCAAGCAAATGACTAAGGAGTTACTCACAAGGTGATGTACTACGGAACGAGTAAAGAGACTTTCCGGTAACGAGATTGAACTAGGTATGAAGATACCGACGATCGAATCTCGGGCAAGTAACATACCAACAGACAAAGGGAATAACATATGTTGTCATAATGGTTCGACCGATAAAGATCTTCGTTGAATATGTAGGAGCCAATATGGGCATCCAGGTTCCGCTATTGGTTATTGAATGGAGAAGTGTCTCGGTCATTTCTACATAGTTCTTGAACCCGTAGGGTCCGCACGCTTAGTGTACGATGAGGATATTGTATTATATGAGTTTTGTGATTTGGTGACCTAATGTTGTTCGGAGTCCCGTATGAGATCACAGACATGATGAGAGTCTCGAAATGGTTGAGAGGTAAAGATTGATATATAGGACGATAGTATTCGGACACCGGAAGTGTTCCGGAGGGTACCGGGTACATATTGGGTCATCGGAAGGGGTTCCGGGCACTCCCGGCAAATGATATGGGCCATATGGGCCGAACCAGAGGATAAAGAAAGAGGGGAAGGGAGAAATAAAGGGGAGGGATTCAGCCTCCCCCTTCCTTCCCTCCTCTTTCTTTCCCCCTCCGGCAGATAAGGAAGGGGGGGCGCCGGCCATGGGGTCCCTCCCCTCTCCTTCCCACCTATATATATGTGGGGGTGGGCACCCCTAGCACACCCCACACAATTGTTAGCCATGTGCGACACCCCCTCCACTGTTTACTCCCACGGTCATAGTTTCATAGTGCTTAGGCGAAGCCCTGAGAGAATCACTTCACCATCACCGTCACCACACTGTCGTGCTGACAGAACTCATCTACTACCTCGACATTTTGTTTCATCAATAAGGCAAGGGACGTCATCGAGCTGAAAATGTGCAGAACACGGAGGTGTCGTGCGTTTGGTACTTGATCGGTTGAAGCACGAAGAAGTTCGACTACATCAACCGCGTTAAGAAATGCTTCTGCTTATAGTCTACGAAGGTACGTAGACACACTCTACCCCTCGTTGCTATGCATCTCCATGGATAGATCTTGCGTGTGTGTGTATAATTTTTTTGTTTTCCATGCATCGTTTCCGTACACTTGTCACGCGAGTAGTTTTTATTTGTGTGGACGTGCTGATTACGTTGTGTTGCTTGGTTCTCCTACTGGTTCGATAACCTTGGTTTCATATCTGAGGAAAATATCTACCACCGTTGTGCTGCATCATTCCTTCCTCTTTGGGGAAATACTGACGTAGCTTCAAGAGACATCAAATACTGACAACCCCTAGTCATTACATAAGCGATTCAGGCATACAAAACATATTATCATTTGAAGGTTTAGGGTTTGGCACAAGCTAATTTACTTGAACGACAGGTAAATACCGCATATAGGTAGGTATGGTGGACTCACATGGAACAACTTTGGGTTTTTGGAAGTGGATGCACAAGCAGTATTCCCGCTTAGTACAAGTGGAGGCTAGCAAAAGATTGAGGAGCGACCAACTAGAGAGCGACAACAGTCATAAACATGCATTGAGATTAACCAACATTGAGTGCAAGCATGAGTAGGATATAAATCACCATGAACATATGATGAGGACATCAATACCATTGTTACATCCACAGCCCCTGCTGCTATACATATTGGACCAATTACAAGTGCTCACGCTCGCCAATTGAATTATCTGGTAGTTTCGTTTCTTGGTAACGATTCTAATGAAGGGCCTATCTTGGACAAGAAAGATGAACCTTGGAGCAAGTTTAAGCATGGAGATGATGGCATGCGCAAGGGGAAGAAGAACGGACTTACAAGTGATGATTCTAGGACTTTGAAGCCACCATAATGAGTGCATGAAGCCTTGGACGAAATATACAAGATGCCACTTCATAAATTTCGTCCAGAGGCAATTCTAGCTGCTACGTCACCTTATTTTTGGGCCAGGCCCATGTAATTTCAAAATACTTAATTATAGGCAGTTTTTAGAGTCTGTATGTGTGGGGAAACAAGAGTTAGGGTTGGTTTCAGACCCCTCCTCTAAGAGGCACGAAATTCCCCCCTCTCTCCTCCATATATACAACACTTAGGGCATCATTTAGACTTTGGGTTTTGTTTAGATTAAAGTTCGCCATAGCTGCAACTTCGCGTACTTCATTTGTGTTCAACGACCAGACAAAGGCGTCACAGAACCCCACCTTGATCAATAAAGCTTTCATCTTATATTCGCAATATCCAAATTGCAATCTCAGTTTCTTGCTTGTTCTTCGTTTGCTCACAGGAAACAGACCCTCATGGTCAGGTTGATTGTGCTCCGGCGTGGTCAATAACCCCTCAGAAGTTGGTTTAGCGATTGCTAACACGCAACGTCTCGCATGTTCGTAGTCGGATCGTCAAGGTTGACTCCCATAGAAAACTATAGCCACCATCTCATTAAAACATCGGGACACCTTTGCCTCTATCAAGTGGTATCAAATTTCCAGGTTGCTCGGTGAGATTTTACAGTTTTTCATAATTCAGATCGACTCTATTCTTCATAACTACAGTCCACGAAAAAGCCACAAAAAATTAGGGTTAGTTCATCATATCCGAACCAATCGGAGCCTTTGCATAATCTTTTTAGGGTTTTGGATTGTTGAATTTGCAGTTGCATCATCGTGTCCAGTTGTTGGTCTTAGTGCCTAGTCCTTTAGAGTTTCAATTCTGTTCACAAGTAGTCATGATGCCGCCGCATCATCATCATCACCACTACCATATACCACCATCATCGTCACCACTGCCATATACCACCTTCGTCATCACCACTGCCATATACCACCATCATCATCGCCGCTGCCATATACCACATATTCACCGCCATCACGATAATCCGAGTCCACCTCCATCACAGATTCGCCACCAGTCCGCGTCCCACTGCCCTACATATATTTGCCACCAGTCTGAGTTTCCACCAGATTCATCTCCGCCACCAGTCCTAGTCCGAGTCCAGTATTTTCTTACTCTGTTTTGGATTTCCAGATCACGCCATACTCCGAGTCGTGACAGAGTAGGACTCCCGAACTTTCATGCTACCCGCAATAGAAAAATAGTTTCAAACTCAAAAAAAACTAAGTCTGGAAAATTCTGGCTAGGTAGTTTCTAAACCATTTGTAGACTTTCTTGAAAAAAAATTGTTGCGGTGGAAAAAAAGAGAGAAAAAAAGAGTAAAAAGTGAAAAAAGGAAAAAAATCAAAGCGTGCTCCTCCCTTGTTTACGTGCAGCATCATGATTTTGTTAGTGTTCTAGGCTCGCGTCTCCAGCTCGGTCTAGCCTAGGACCCGCACAAGTATCGTCGTTGAGTGTTTATTCAACTTTGCATCTCTCAATTGATTATTGCTGACCCTTTTTGCTACCATATTATAAGCCTTCCTAGCTCCACATACATCTACATCGTGCATTTGACTCTCCCTGGCAATCGCTCTATCCAAGCTTTGAGAGTTTTGACTACGACAGTTGCCGATCACCGCCTGCTGCTAGGTAAGAACTGGTAAGAATTTGAGATTTGCTTGACGGATTTGTGACACCCACCACCACCTCTTGTTAGTAGTCTGTAGGATCATATTCTTGTGTGTTTCTACTGCTGCTAACCATGGCAGGATCACAAGCCGACGAGACTGATTGGGAGAACATGACGAATAAGGAGTTGCATGACAAATTTCAGCAAATGATGAGTGGACAGGTAGAAGATGTGCTAAACAGATTTGAAGAGGCCATGGGGAAGATAGATGGCATTGAGAAGACGTTCGAAACAAAGCTCGATAACAAGTTTAATTAATTGCTAGCGCGTCTTCCACCACCACCACCGGCTGCACCTATCGCACCTCTACAACAACAACAACAACAACAACGTTGCCTTCCAAATCAATTGGGACGAGCACATCACGTTCCCATTGACCCTGGGCAAAATCATGGTGCCGCTGTTGATGCTTCTGTAGCTCCTGCTGATCCTGCAGAGGTGGAGGACCATTACGAGGATGAGGTTGATCAAAATCAGAACTACGTGTAACCACCAGCACCACCACCAGGTCATCCTTAGGTATATCATCGCAACGGTAGGGCTACACCACCACCTGAGATATGAGATCATGGCCTTTTCCTAAACTAAAGATGAATATTCCACCATTTGAGGGTAGATATGTTCCTGATATATATCTTACTTGGGAGTTAGAAACTGAACAATGTTTTACATGTTTACAATATCCCGAGGAGAGACATGTTCCTGCTGCTCTTTGTGCTTTCACTAGTTTTGCATGTGTTTGGTGTTCTGAACATTGTAGATTATATCCTATTCCAGCTACTTGGGCTGCTTTGAAAACCGCTATGCGTACTCGTTGGGTTCCACCATATTATCAACATGAATTACTTCAAAAATTGCAGCGTTTAAGACAAGGAAAAAATTATGTAGGAGAATATTATCAGGAATTACAAACCGGCATGATTAGATGTGGTATTGTTGAGGAGAATGAAGCTATGCTTGCACGTTTTATGGGTGGATTAAATAGAGTATAAGGTGTATAATAATATCACTCATTTATTCCATCTTGCTTGTAAAGCTGAACGTGAACTGCAGGATCGACATGCATTGGCGGGAACTAACTTTTCTGCAGGTCGATCTTCATCATGCAAGCCACATACATCCTCTACTTCCACTACACCAGCACCTCCATCACATGCCACCTCTAGCCGTGATACAGGAAAGCAGGCATAACCACCACTATCTGCCAAGAGCACACCTGTCGGGCCTGCGCAGAGCTATTCTTCTTCCATGGCAACAACAAGGGACACAAGTGATATTATTTGTCGTCGTTGTAAGGGAAGAGGACATTTTGTGAGAGAATGCAAATCTCAGCGTGTGATGATTGCTACTGAGGATGGTGGGTATGAGTCCGCTAATGACTATGATAAAGAGACTTTGGCTCTTATTACACAAGAAGAACATGGTGTGGATGATTCTGATCATGAGACGCAATACATGGCTGCTGAAGATGCTGACAGGTATGAATGTGTAGTTGCTCAACGTGTTTTCAGTGCGCAGGTTACACAAGCTGAGCAAAATCAGAGGTATAATTTGTTCCATACAAAGGGAGTTGTGAACGAACGTTTTGTTCGTGTCATCATAGATGGAGGGAGCTGCAACAACTTGGCTAGCATGGAGATGGTGGATAAGCTATCTCTCACCACAAGACCACATCCACATCCTTACTACATCCAATGGTTCAACAACAATGGCAGGGTTAAGGTAAGACATACTATTCGTGTGCATTTTAGTATCACTACATATGTTGATTATGTTGATTGTGATGTGGTGCCTATGCAAGCATGTTCCTTATTACATGGTAGACTATGGCAATTTGATAAAAAATTTGTACACCATGGTAGAACTAATGAGTATAATCTTTATCATAAGGACAAAAATATTACTTTGCTTCCTATGACTCCTGATTCCATTTTGAAAGATGATATTAATAGAGCTAACAATGCAAAACAGGAGCGAAATAAGAGTAAAAATCATATTGTGGCAAAAGAATTTGAGCAACAAATGAAGCCTAATAATACACCATCTATTGCTGCTTCTGAAATTAAATTGAAAAGTGCATGTTTACTTGCCACCAAATCTGATATTGATGATCTAGATTGTAGCAAATCTGTTTGCTATGCTTTTGTCTGCAAAGAGGCATTATTTTCAATCGAGGACATGCCTTCCTCTTTGCCTCATGCTATCACTAATATTTTGTAGGAGTTCGCTGACGTCTTCCTAGAAGACATGCCACCGGGATTGAGCATCAAATTTACTTAATTCCCGGTGCATCATTACCCAACCGTGCGCCATACCATACCAATCCAGGGCAGACGAAGGAGATTATGCGTTATGATGAGGATATCAATACCATTGTTACACCGACAGCCCCTGCTGCTATACATACCGGACCAATTACTAGAGCTCGTGCACGCCAATTGAATTATCAGGTACTTTCGTTTCATGGTAACGATTCTAATATTCATGAGAATATGATGCCGCCTAAATTGGATACATTTGTTTTGCTTACAAATGAAGGGCCTAGCTTGGAAAAGAAAGATGAACCTTGAACAAGTTCAAGCATGGAGATGATGGCATGCGCAAGGGGATCAAGAACGGAGTTACAAGTGATGATTTCAGGACTTTGAAGCCACCATAAGGAGTGCATGAAGCCTTGGACGAAATATACAAGATGCCACTTCACAAATTTCGTCCAGAGGCTATTCTAGGTGCTGCGTCACCTTATTATTGGGCCAGGCCCATGTAATTTCGAAATACTTAAGTATAGGCTTTTTTTAGAGTCCGTATGTGTGGGGAAACAAGAGTTAGGGTTGGTTTCGGACCCCTCCTCCAAGGGGCACGAAATTCCCCCCTCTTCCTCCATATATATAGCCCTTAGGGCGTCGTTTAGACTTTGGGTTTTGTTTAGATCAAAAGTTCGCCATAGCTGCAACTTCGCGTACTTCGTTTGTGTTCAACGACCAGACCAAGACGTCACAGAACCCCACCTTGATCAATAAAGCTTTCATCTTATATTCGCAATATCCATATTGCAATCTCAGTTTCTTGCTGGTTCTTCATTTTCTTGCAGGAAACAGACCCTCATGGTCAGGTTGATCGTGCTCAAGCATGGTCAATAACCCCTCAGAAGTTGGTTTAGCGATTGCTAAGGCGCGACGTCTCGCACGTTCATAGTCGGATCGTCAAGGTCGACTCCCACATAAAACAATAGCCACCATCTCATCAAAACATCGGGACACCTTCGCCTCTATCAAGTGGTATCAGATTTCCAGGTTGCTCGGAGAGATTTTATAGTTTTTCATAGTTTAGATCGAGTCTGTTCTTCATACCTACAGTCCACGAAAAAGACAAAAATAATTTAGGGTTAGGTCATCCTATCTGAACCAATCTGAGCCTTTGCATAATATTTTTAGCGTTTTTCATTGTTGAATTTGCGGTTGCATCATCATGTCTAGTTGCTGGTCTTAGCGTCTTGTTTCCGTTAGAGTTTTGAGTTTTGTTCACAAGTTGTCACGCCACCGCCGCAACATCGTCATCATTCCTACCACATACCACCACCACCAACATATTCCTTACCGCTGCCAAATACATCCGCCTGTCCACCATCAATCTGCGTCCACATATACATCAGCCTGTCCACCACCAATCCGAGTCCACATATACATCTGCCTGTCCACCACCAATCCATGTCCACATTTACATCTGCATGTCCACCACCAATCCGAGTACTTTTCATATTAGGTTTGTTTTCGTGATCCATCTAGTTTTCATTTTGTGTTTCCTTGCCCGAGTAGGTCTCAGAAAAAAGTGTCTGGAGACCCCCAGGTAGTTTTTAGGCCAAAATTTCGGTGACCAAAAATATATTTTCCCTATCCCATTTTTAGGTCCCACGGAGCGTTTTGAGACACTCGCCATCATAGAGATTTTTTGTTGCACTTTTTCGTTGTCGCTGCCCTGATTTCCGAAAAAAGTCAAAAAAAATTCGTGCCCATCTTGTCAGTTTGACGAGGGAAGAGTTTTGAGACACTCACTATTATAGTGATTTTTCGCAACAAAAAGAGGAGCACAAAAAAAGGAGCGCCAAAAAAATAGAGCGAAAAAAAAGTTCCAGAGTGTGTTTTCCCCTTGTTTACGTGCAGCGCCGTGATTTTGTTAGTGTTCTAGGATCGCGTCTCTAGCACGGTCTAGCCTAGGACCAGCATAGTACCGTCGTTGAGCGTTTATTCAACTTTGCATCTCTGAATTGATTATTGCTGACCCTTTTTGCTACCATATTATAAGCCTTCCTAGCTCCACATACATCTACGTCGTGTGTTTGACTCTCCCTGGTAATCGCTCTATCCAAGCTTTGAGAATTTTGACTACAATGGTTGCTGATCAACACCTGCTGCTCGGTTAGAACTGGTAAGAATTTGAGATTCGATTGACGGATTTGTGACTATCCACCACACCATCACCACCACTTCCTAGTAGTCTGTAGGATCATATTCTTGTGTGTTTCTATTGCTGGTAACCATGGCAGGATCACAAGCCGACAAGACTGACTGGGAGAATATGACAAACAAAGAGTTACATGATAAGTTTCAGCAAATGATGAGTGGACAAGTGGAAGATGTGATAATAGATTTGAAGAGGCCATAGAGAAGATAGATGATATTGAGAAGGCGTTTGAAACAAAGCTCGATAGTAAGTTTAATGAATTGCTCGCGCGTCTTCCACCGCCCATTGCACCTGTCGCACCTCTATAACAACAACAACAACAACATCATTTTCCAATTCAAGTGGGACGAGCACAGCGCATTCCCATTGAGCCTGGTCAAACTTCTGGTGCTACTGTACCTACTGTTGGTGCTTCTGTAGCTCCTGCTGCTACTGTAGAGGTGGAGGGCCATTACGAGGATGAGGTTGATCAAAATCAGAACTACGTGCAACCACCAGCACCACCACCACCAGGTCGTCCTCATGCATATCATCGCAACGGTACGGCTGCACCACCACCCGAGGTACGAGATCATGACCATCTTCCTAAACTGAAATTGAATATTCCACCATTTGTGGGTAGATATGTTCCTGATATATATCTACTTAGGAGTTATAAACTGAACAACGTTTTACATGTTTACAATATCCTGAGGAGAGCCGTGTTCCTGCTGCTGTTTGTGCTTTCACTAGTTTTGCATGTGTTTGGTGGTCTGAACATTGTAGATTATATCCCATTCGAGCTACTTGGGCTGCTTTGAAAGCTGCTATGCGTACTTGTTGGGTTCCACATTATTATGAATGTTAATTACTTCAAAAATTGCAGCGCTTAAGACAAGGAAAAAATTCTGTAGAAGAATATTATCAAGAATTACAAACTGGCATGATTAGATGTGGTATTATTGAAGAGAATGAAGCTATGCTTGCACATTTTAAGGGTGGATTAAATAGAGAGATTCAAACCATTCTAGAGTATAAGGAGTATAATAATATCACTCATTTATTCCATCTTGCTTGTAAAGATGAACGTGAAGTGCAGGATCGACAGGCATTGGCGCGTACTAACTTTTCTGCAGGTTCATCTTCATCATGGACACCATGTGCATCCTCTACTTCCACTACACCAGCACCTCCATCACGTGCCACCTCCAGCCGTGATACAAGAAAGCAGGCACAACCACCACTATCTTCCAAGAGCACACCTGCCGGCCTGCGCAGAGCTCTTCTTCTTCCATGGCATCAACAGGGCACACAAGTGATATTATTTGTCGTCATTGTAAGGGGAGAGGACATTTTGCGAGAGAATGCAAATCTCAGCGTGTGATGATTGCTACCGAGGATGGTGGGTATGAGTCCGCTAGTGACTATGATAAGGAGACTTTGGCTCTTATTACACATGAAGAACACGGTGGAGATGATTCTAATCATGAGACGCAATACATGGCTGCTGAAGATGCTGACAGGTATGAATGTTTAGTTGCTCAACGTGTTTTGAGTGTGCAGGTTACACAAGCTGAGCAAAATCAGAGGCATAATTTGTTCCACACAAAGGGAGTTGTGAAGGAACGTTCCATTTGCGTCATCATAGATGGAGGGAGCTGCAACAACTTGGCTAGCATGGAGATGGTGGAGAAGCTCTCTTTCTCCACAAGACCGCATCCACATCCTTACTACATCCAATGGTTCAACAACAGCGGCAAGGTTAAGGTAACACATACTGTTCGTGTGCATTTTAGTATCTCTACATATGCTGATTATGTTGATTGTGATGTGGTAACCATGCAAGCATGTTCCTTATTACTTGGTAGATCATGGAAATTTGATAAAAATTCTGTACACCATGGTAGAAATAATCAGTATACTCTTGTTCATAAGGATAGCCATATTACTTTGCTTCCTATGACTCCTAAATCCATTTTGAAAGATGATATTAATAGAGCTAATAAAGCAAGACAGGAGAAAAATAAGAGTGAAAATCAGATTGTGGAAAAAGAATTTGAGGAACAAATGAAACCTAATAATAAACCATCTAGTGTTGCCTCTGAAATAAATTGAAAAGTGCATGTTTACTTGCCACAAAATCTTATATTGATGAGCTAGATTTCAGCAAATCTGTTTGCTATGCTTTTGTTTGCAAAGAGGCGTTATTTTCAGTCGAGGACGTGCCTTCCTCTTTGACTCCTGCTGTCACTAACATTTTGTAGGAGTTCGCTGATGTCTTTCCACAAGAACTGCCACCGGGATTACCACCTATTCGAGGTATTGAGCATCAAATTGACTTAATTCCTGGGGCATCATTACCCAACCATGCGCCATACCGTACCAATCCAGAGGAGACGATGGAGATTATGCGTCAAGTACAGGGGCTGCTCGACAAAGGTTATATACGCGAATCCCTTAGTCATTGTGTTGTTCCTATCATTTTAGTGCCGAAAAAGGATGGTACGTCACGTATGTGTGTTGATTGTAGAGGCATTAATAATATTACTATTCGTTATCGTGATCCTATTCCTAGGCTAGACAGCATGCTTGATGAATTGAGTGGCTCTACAATATTCTCCAAAGTTGATTTGCATAGTGGATACCATCAAATTCATATGAAATTGGGAGACGAAAGGAAAACAACATTTAAAACTAAGTTTGGATTATATGAGTGGTTAGTCATGCCTTTTGGGTTAACTAATGCACCTAGTACTTTCATGAGGTTAATGAACGAAGTTTTACATGCTTTCATTGGACCATTTGTGGTAGTCTATTTTGATGATATACTGAATTATAGTAAATCATTGGAGGAACATTTGGAACATTTACGTGCTGTTTTTATTGCTCTACGTGATGCACATTTGTTTGGTAACCTTGGAAAGTGCACCTTTTGCACCGACCGAGTATCTTTTCTTGGATATGTTGTTACTCCACATGGAATTGAAGTTGATAAAGCCAAGATTGAAGCTATTGAGAGTTGGTCGCAGCCCAAAACGGTCACACACGTGAGGAGTTTCCTTGGCCTCGCTGGTTTCGATAGGCGTTTTGTGAGAGTTTTCAGCACCATTGATGCACCTCTCAACGAGCTTACAAAGAAGGATGTGCCTTTTGTTTGGGGTACCGCAAAGGAAGAAGCCTTCACGGTATTGAAAGATAAGTTGACACATGCTCCTTTACTCCAACTTCCTGATTTTAATAAGACTTTTGAGCTTGAATGTGATGCTAGTGGAATTGGAGTAGGAGGTGTGTTATTACAAGATGGCAAACTTGTTGCATACTTTTCTAAAAAATTGAGTGGGCCTAGTCTGAACTATTCTACTTATGATAAAGAATTATATGCTCTTGTTCGGACCATAGAAACATGGCAACATTATTTATGGCCCAAGGAATTTGTTATACATTCAGATCATGAATCTTTGAAACACATTAAAAGTCAAGCAAAACTAAACCATAGACATGCTAAATGGGTTGAATTCATTGAGACTTTCCCTTATGTCATTAAACACAAGAAGCGTAAAGAAAATATTATTGATGATGCTTTGTCACATCGTTATACTATGCTTTCACGACTTGAATTTAAAATATTTGGTTTGGAGACCATCAAAGATCAATATATTCATGATGCTGAATTTAAAGATGTATTGCAGAATTGTAAGGAAGGGAGAACTTGGAACAAGCTCGTTCTTAATGATGGATTTGTGTTTTGTGCTAACAAGCTATGCATTCCAACTAGCTCAGTTTGTCTTTTGTTGTTGCAGGAGGCGCATGGAGGAGGATTAATGGTACACTTTGGCGTCAAGAAGACGGAGGATATACTTGCTACACATTTCTTTTGGCCAAAGATGAGACGGGATGTTGAGCATTTTGTTGCTCGCTACACTACATGTCAATAATCTAAGTCATGACTCAATCCTCATGGTTTATATATGCCTTTGCCTGTACCTAGTGTTCCTTGGGAGGATATATCTATGGACTTTGTTTTAGGTTTACCTCGAACAAAGAAGGGGAGGGATAGCATATTTGTTTTCGTGGATAGATTCTCAAAAATGGCACCCTTTATACCATGTCATAAAAGCGATGATGTTGTTAATGTTGCTGATTTGTTCTTTCGTGAAATTATTCGCTTGCATGGTGTGCCAAATACTATTATTTCAGATCATGATACTAAATTTCTTAGCCACTTTTGGAGATATTTATGGGCTAAATTGGGGACTAAACTGCTTTTTAGTACTACTTGTCACCCCCAAACTGATGGAGAAACTGAAGTAGTCAATAGAACATTGTCTACTATGCTTAGGGCTGTTTTGAAGAATAATAAGAAAATGTGGGTAGAATGCTTGCCTCATATTGAATTTGCTTATAATCATTCACTGCATTCTACAACTAAGATGTGCCCTTTTGAAATTGTGTATGGTTTCCTACCTCGTGCACCTATTGATTTGTTGCCTCTTCCATCTTTGAAGAAGGTTAATTTTGAGGCTAAAGAACATGTTGAATTGATTTTAAAAATGCATGAGTTACCTAAGGAAAACATTGAGCGTATGAATGCAAAATATAAACTTGCTGGAGATAAGGGTAGAAAACATCTTGTGTTTGCACCTGGAGATCTTGTTTGGTTACATTTGTGTAAGGATAGATTTACTAATTTGCGCAAATCAAAGCTAATGCCACGTGATGATCGTCCTTTTAAGGTGTTAGAGAAAATAAGTGATAATGCATATAAACTTGAGCTTCCTGCAGATTTTGGGGCTAGTCCCACTTTTAACATTGCAGATTTGAAGCCTTATTTGGCTGAGGAAGATGAGCTTTCGTTGAGGATGACTTGATTTCAAGAAGGGGAGGATGATTAGGACATCAATACCATTGTTATACACACAGCCCCTGCTGCTATGCATACTGGACCAATTACTAGAGCTCTTGCACGCCAATTGAATTATCAAGTACTTTCGTTTCTTGGTAACGATTCTAATGTTCATGAGAATATGATGCTTCCTAAATTGGATACATTTGTTTTGCTTACAAATGAAGGGCCTAGCTTGGAAAATAAAGATGAACCTTGGAACAAGTTCAAGCATGGAGATGATGGCATGTGCAAGGGGGTCAAGAACAGAGTTACAAGTGATGATTTCAGGACTTTGAAGCCACCATAAGGAGTGCATGAAGCCTTGGACAAAATATACAAGATGCCACTTCATAAATTTCGTCCAGAGGCTATTCTAGGTGCTGCGTCACCTTATTATTAGGCCTGGCCCATGTATTTTAGAAATACTTAAGTATAGGCTGTTTTTAGAGTCCATATGTGTGGGGAAACAAGAGTTAGGGTTGGTTTCGGACCCCTCCTCCAAGGGGCACGAAATTCCCCCCTCTTCTCCATATATATAGCCCTTAGGGCGTCGTTTAGACTTTGGGTTTTGTTTAGATCAAAAGTTCGCCATAGCTGCAACTTCGCGTAGTTCGTTTGTGTTCAACAACCAGACCAAGACGTTACAGAACCCCACCTTGACCAATAAAGTTTTCATCTTATATTCGCAATATCTAGATTGCACTCTCAGTTTATTGCTTGTTCTTCGTTTGCTCACAAGAAACAGACCCTCGTGGTCAGGTTGATCATGCTGCGGCATTGTCAATAACCCCTCGGAAGTTGGTTTAGCGATTGCTAAGGCGCGACGTCTCGCATGTTCATAGTCAGATCGTGAAGGTCGACTCCTACAGAAAATGATAGCCACCATCTCATCGAAACATCGGGACACCTTCGCCTCTATAACATCAAGTACAGGAGATGCTCGACAAAGGTTATATACGCGAATACCTTAGTCCTTGTGATGTTCCTATCATTTTAGTGCCGAAAAAGGATGGTACGTCGCGTATGTGCGTTGATTGTAGAGGCATTAATAATATTACTATTCGTTATCGTCATCCTATTCCTAGGCTAGATGATATTCTTGATGAATTGGGTTGCACTACAATATTCTCCAAAAAGTTGATTTGCGTAGTGGATACCATCAAATTCGTATGAAATTGGGAGATGAATGGAAAACTGCATTTAAAACTAAGTTTAGTTTATGAATGGTTAGTCATGCCTTTTTGGTTAACTAATGCACCTAGTAATTTCATGAGGTTAATGAACGAAGTTTTACGTGCTTTCATTGGACGATTTGTGGTCATCTATTTTGATGATATACTGATTTATAGTAAATCTTTGGAGGACATTTGGAACATTTACATGCTGTTTTTTATTTCTCTACGGGATGCACGTTTGTTTAGTAACCTTGGGAAGTGCACCTTCTGCACCGACCGAGTATCTTTTCTGGGCTATGTTGTTACTCCACGGGGAATTGAAGTTGATAAAGCCACAATTGAAGCTATTGAGAGTTGGCCGCAGCGCAAAATGGTCACACAAGTGAGGAGTTTTCTTGGCCTCCCTGGATTCTATATGCGTTTTGTGAGAGATTCCAACACCATTGATGCACCTCTCAATGAGCTTACAAAGAAGGATGTGCCTTTTGTTTGGGGCACCGCACAGGAAGAAGCCTTCACGGTATTGAAAGATAAGTTGACACATGCTCCTTTACTCCAAATTCCTGATTTTAATAAGACTTTTGAGCTTGAATGTGATGCTAGTGGAATTGGATTAGGAGGTGTGTTATTACAAGATGGCAAACCTGTTGCATACTTTTCTAAAAATTTGAGTGGGCCTAGTCTGAACTATTCTACTTATGATAAAGAATTATATGCTCTTGTTCGGACCATAGAAACATGGCAACATTATTTATGGCCCAAGGAATTTGTTATACATTCAGATCATGAATCTTTGAAACACATTAAAAGTCAAGCAAAACTAAACCATAGACATGCTAAATGGGCTGAATTCATTGAGACTTTCCCTTATGTCATTAAACACAAGAAGCGTAAAGAAAATATTATTGCTGATGCTTTGTCACATCGTTATACTATGCTTTCACGACTTGACTTTAAAATATTTGGTTTGGAGACCATCAAAGATCAATATATTCATGATGCTGAATTTAAAGATGTATTGCAGAATTGTAAGGAAGGGAGAACTTGGAACAAGCTCGTTCTTAATGATGGATTTGTGTTTTGTGCTAACAAGCTATGCATTCCAACTAGCTCAGTTCGTCTTTTGTTGTTGCAGGAGGTGCATGGAGGAGGATTAATGGTACACTTTGGCGTCAAGAAGACGGAGGATATACTTGCTACACATTTCTTTTGGCCAAAGATGAGACGGGATGTTGAGCATTTTGTTTCTCGCTACATTACATGTCAATAAGCCAAGTCATGACTCAATCCTCATGGTTTATATATGCCTTTGCCTGTACCTAGTGTTCCTTGGGAGGATATATCTATGGACTTTGTTTTAGGTTTACCTCGAACAAATAAGGGGAGGGATAGCATATTTGTTTTCGTGGATAGATTCTCAAAAATGGCACCCTTTATACCATGTCATAAAAGCGACGATGTTATTAATGTTGCTGATTTGTTCTTTCGTGAAATTATTCGCTTGCATGGTTTGCCAAATACTATTGTTTCAGATCGTGATACTAAATTTCTTAGCCACTTTTGGAGATATTTATGGGCTAAATTGGGGACTAAACTGCTTTTTAGTACTACTTGTCACCCCCAAACTGATGGAGAAACTGAAGTAGTCAATAGAACATTGTCTACTATGCTTAGGGCTGTTTTGAAGAATAATAAGAAAATGTGGGTAGAATGCTTGCCTCATATTGAATTTG
This sequence comes from Triticum aestivum, assembly GCF_018294505.1. NCBI lineage: Eukaryota > Viridiplantae > Streptophyta > Magnoliopsida > Poales > Poaceae > Triticum > Triticum aestivum. The sequence continues at coordinate 176,493,857 of NC_057794.1, read as the reverse complement.
CTTATGATCATTCATTGCATTCTACAACTAAGATGTGCCCTTTTGAAATTGTGTATGGTTTCCTACCTCGTGCACCTATTGATTTGTTGCCTCTTCCATCTTTGAAGAAGGTTAATTTTGAGGCTAAAGAATATGTTGAATTGATTTTAAAATGCATGAGTTACCTAAGGAAAACATTGAGCGTACGAATGCTAAATATAAACTTGCTGGAGATAAGGGTAGAAAACATCTTGTGTTTGCACCTGGAGATCTTGTTTGGTTACATTTGCGTAATGATAGATTTACTAATTTGCGCAAATCAAAGCTAATGCCACGTGATGATCGTCCTTTTAAGGTGTTAGAGAAAATAAGTGATAATGCATATAAACTTGAGCTTCCTGCAGATTTTGGGGCTAGTCCCACTTTAGCATTGCAGATTTGAAGCCTTATTTGGCTGAGGAAGATGAGCTTTCGTCGAGGATGACTTGATTTCAAGAAGGGGAGGATGATGAGCACATCAATACCATTGTTATACACACAGCCCCTGCTGCTATACATACTGGACCAATTACTAGAGCTCTTGCACGCCAATTGAATTATCAAGTACTTTCGTTTCTTGGTAACGATTCTAATGTTGATGAGAATATGATGCTCCCTAAATTGGATACATTTGTTTTGCTTACAAATGAAGGGCCTAGCTTGGAAAATAAAGATGAACCTTGGAACAAGTTCAAGCATGGAGATGATGGCATGTGCAAGGGGGTCAAGAACGGAGTTACAAGTGATGATTTTAGGACTTTGAAGCCACCATCAGGAGTGCATGAAGCCTTGGACAAAATATACAAGATGCCACTTCATAAATTTCGTCCAGAGGCTATTCTAGGTGCTGCGTCACCTTATTATTAGGCCAGGCCCATGTATTTTCGAAATACTTAAGTATAGGCTGTTTTTAGAGTCCATATGTGTGGGGAAACAAGAGTTAGGGTTGGTTTCGGACCCCTCCTCCAAGGGGCACGAAATTCGCCCCTCTTCCTCCATATATATAGCCCTTAGGGCGTCATTTAGACTTTGGGTTCTGTTTAGATCAAAAGTTCGCCATAGCTGCAACTTCGCGTACTTCGTTTGTGTTCAACAACCAGACCAAGACGTTACAGAACCCCACCTTGACCAATAAAGCTTTCATCTTATATTCACAATATCTAGATTGCACTCTCAGTTTATTGCTTGTTCTTCGTTTGCTCACAGGAAACAGACCCTCGTGGTCAGGTTGATCATGCTGCGGTGTTGTCAATAACCCCTCGGAAGTTGGTTTAGCGATTGCTAAGGCGCGACGTCTCGCACGTTCATAGTCGGATCGTGAAGGTTGACTCCTACAGAAAATGATAGCCACCATGTCATCGAAACATCGGGACACCTTCGCCTCTATAACGTCAAGTACAAGAGATGCTCGACAAAGGTTATATACGCGAATACCTTAGTCCTTGTGATGTTCCTATCATTTTAGTGTCGAAAAAGGATGGTACGTCACTTATGTGCGTTGATTGTAGAGGCATTAATAATATTACTATTCGTTATCGTCATCCTATTCCTAGGCTAGATGATATTCTTGATGAATTGGGTTGCACTACAATATTCTCCAAAAAGTTGATTTGCGTAGTGGATACCATCAAATTCGTATGAAATTGGGAGATGAATGGAAAACTGCATTTAAAACTAAGTTTAGTTTATGAATGGTTAGTCATGCCTTTTTGGTTAACTAATGCACCTAGTACTTTCATGAGGTTAATGAACGAAGTTTTACGTGCTTTCATTGGACGATTTGTGGTCGTCTATTTTGATGATATACTGATTTATAGTAAATCTTTGGAGGACATTTGGAACATTTACATGCTGTTTTTATTGCTCTACGGGATGCACGTTTGTTTGGTAACCTTGGGAAGTGCACCTTCTGCATCGACCGAGTATCTTTTCTTGGCTATGTTGTTACTCCACGGGGAATTGAAGTTGATAAAGCCACGATTGAAGCTATTGAGAGTTGGCCGCAGCGCAAAATGGTCACACAAGTGAGGAGTTTTCTTGGCCTCGCTGGATTCTATATGCATTTTGTGAGAGATTCCAACACCATTGATGCACCTCTCAATGAGCTTACAAAGAAGGATGTGCCTTTTGTTTGGGGCACCGCACAGGAAGAAGCCTTCACGGTATTGAAAGATAAGTTGATACATGCTCCTTTACTCCAACTTCCTGATTTTAATAAGACTTTTGAGCTTGAATGTGATGCTAGTGGAATTGGATTAGGAGGTGTGTTATTACAAGATGGCAAACCTGTTGCATACTTTTCTGAAAAATTGAGTGGGCCTAGTCTGACTTATTCTACTTATGATAAACAATTATATGCTCTTGTTCGGACTTTAGAAACATGGTAACATTATTTGTGGCCCAAAGAATTTGTTATACATTCTGATCATGAATCGTTGAAACATATTGAAAGGCAAGCTAAACTGAATCGTAGACATGCTAAATGGGTTGAATTCATTGAGACTTTCCCTTATGTCACTAAACATAAGAAGGGTAAAGAAAATGTTATTGGTGATTCTTTGTCTCGTCGCTATACTATGCTTTCACAACTTGACTTCAAAATATTTGGTTTGGAGACCATCAAAGATCAATATGTGCATGATGCTGCTTTCAAAGATGTAATGCAGAATTGTAAAGAAGGAAGAACGTGGAACAAGTTTGTCGTTAATGATGGATTTGTGTTCCGTGCTAACAAACTATGCATTTCGGCTAGCTCCGTTCGTCTTTTGTTGTTGCAGGAGGCGCACGGAGGGGGCATAATGGGACACTTTGGCGTGAACTGCTTTTTAGTACTACTTGTCACCCCCAAACTGATGGACAAACTGAAGTAGTCAATAGAACATTGTCTACTATGCTTAGGGATGTTTTGAAGAATAATAAGAAAATGTGGGAAGAATGCTTGCCTGATATTGAAATTGCTTACAATCGTTCATTGCATTCTACTACTAAGATGTGCCCTTTTGAAATTGTGTATGGTTTCCTTGCTCGTGCACCTATTGATTTGTTGCCTCTTCCATCTTCGGACGCCAATTGAATACATTTACTAGAGCTCGCGCACGCCAATTGAATTATCAGGTACTTTCATTTCTTGGTAACGATTCTAATGTTCATGAGAATATGATGCTGCCTAAATTGGATACATTTTTTTGCTTACAAATGAAGGTCCTAGCTTGGACAAGAAAGATGAACCTTGGAGCAAGTTTAAGCATGGAGATGATGGCATGCGCAAGGGGAACAAGAACGGAGTTACAAGTGATGATTCCAGGAATTTGAAGTCACCATAATGAGTGCATGAAGCCTTGGACGAAATATACAAGATGCCACTTCATAAATTTCGTCCAGAGGCTATTCTAGGTGATGCGTCACCTTATTATTGGGCCAGGCCCATGTAATTTCTAAATACTTAATTATAGGCAGTTTTTAGAGTCCGTATGTGTGGGGAAACAAGAGTCAGGGTTGGTTTCGGACCCCTCTCCAATGGCCATGAAATTCCCCCCTCTCTCCTCCATATATACAGCCCTTAGGACATCGTTTAGACTTTGAGTTTTGTTTAGATTAATGTTCACCATAGCTACAACTTCGCGTACTTCGTTTGTGTTCAACGACCAGACAAAAGTGTCACAGAACCCCACCTTGATCAATAAAGCTTTCATCTAATATTCGCAATATCCAGATTGCAATATTAGTTTCTTGCTTGTTCTTCGTTTGCTCACAGGAAAAAGACCCTTGTGGTCAGGTTTAGCGATTGCTTTCATAGTAGGCTGGTCAATAACCCCTCGGAAGTTGGTTTAGCGATTGCTTAGGCGCGACGTCTCGCATGTTCGTAGTCGTATCATCAAGGTTGACTCCAACAGAAAACGATAGCCACCATCTCATCGAAACATCGGGACACCTTTGCCTCTATCAACATAAATATCGTGGAGGCTATGTTTATTTTGTTTCAACTACATGCGTGAACATGTGCCAAGTCAAGCCACTCGAATCATTCGAAGGAGGATACCATCCTATCATACTACGTCACAACCATTTTAAAACTATGTTGGCACACAAGGTAAACCATTATAAACTCCTAGATAATTAAGCATGGCATGAGTAACTATAATCTCTAATTGTCATTGCAAACATGTTTCTTTCATAGTAGGCTGGATCAAGAACGATGAACTAATCTAATTTACAAAAACAAGATAGGTCGAGTTTATACCAGCTTTTCCTCATCTCAATCATTTCATCATATATTGTCATTATTACCTTTAACTTGCATGACCGAACGGTGTGGATAATAATAATAGTGCACATGCATTGGACTAAGATGGAATCTGCAAAGATTTATTCAAAGGAGAAGGCAAGGTAACATGGGCTCTTTGTTAGATCAACAATAATGCAAATGAGAGCACTCAACATTTTCATCATGGTCTTCTCCTCTCGACCCCCAAAGAAAAGAAAAGAATTTCAAAGAAACACACTGAAATGTTTTTGGTTTTTTTGTTTTTCTAAAGAATGTAAAACAAGAACGAGAAAACTATTTACACGGGAAAGCTCCGGCAAGCAAAAGGAGAACAAGAGAACTTTTTGTGTTTTCTTTTAATACTACTACTAAGTAAACATGGAAAGTAAACTAACTACAACTAATTTTTTTTGTTTTTTAAGGTTTTTCAAACACACAAGAAGAAAGCGAGAAAAAGAAATAAACTAACATCGATAATACAATGAAAAAGATATGAACACTGACAACTAGAATGAGTGTGTGAACATAAATTTAATGTCGGTGAGAAATACTTAGTCCCTCCAAACTTAGGCTTTTGGCCTTAGTTGGTCTAAGGCCACCACTAGCCCGGATGATATCTGAAATCATAGTCGGGGTTGTACTATGATGTGGTAGCTACCGCTTGGCGAGCTTCTTCCTGGAGGCGATGTGGCACCCCAAGACCGATGCTCCAGATGCCTTTCCTGTTTTTGGGTTTCGTCGTGTGATTTGTTTGGTTCGTTGCTTTCATCTTTGCATCTTTTGCATTGCATCATGTCATCGTGCCATCCTTTTCTCAACAATCAAATTGCATGGATCTTCGATCCAATTAAACCGAGGGAATTCACATGGTGACTTCTCTATAAAACATATCCTCCCAATATTTAGGGAGCTATAATAAATATCCCGTTAATTTTTTCAGAATCACCCATAAACACACTTGAAAGTAATCACATGTCTTTTTCCGCTTCAAGTTTGGTCCCCAAACTTTTCCTGTAAATTCTTTCTTCACTTTCCGGAGCTCCACCAAAACTCTCAACATTTTTAGACACTTCTAAATCCTACTCTTTGTTCAAATACTATGAATTAAATTCAAATGAATTTGAATTCAATTCTTGCAATCTTGCCACTCCATTTTTCTGGAATCGTACACATTTTTGCGACTCCGGGAAAATAATCCTCATGCCCAAATCCTTCCTCTAACCCTTTCTTTTCTCTCCTTTCTTTCTTTGCGATTTTCTATTTTCTGAAAATGTTTTTTTAAGACTTAAGAGAGAGAGAGAGAGAGCCCAACCAAGATCTCAAGCATGCCCATCTGCGCCTAGGCGCAGCCCCCCTCTCTACCGGGCCGACCTCCCAAGGCCCATCCATCCCCCTCCTATTCTAACCCTAGGCCCGACAGAACCCTCATACTCTCCCTCGTTCCCTTGCTCCGCCACCCGCACAAGAGGCGAAGTCGTGGCCTCGTTCCCCTTCTCTCGAACCTGCTAGCTTCTCCCTTCTCTTCGCTTGACGCCCGCGCTGGCGACCTTGTAGGTTGCTGCCCCACTCCCTCATCCCGCGCCACCGGAGCCCAGCAGGTCGACGACCGCTCCTCCTCTACCTCGCGTCGCCCTCCGCCGTCAAGTGCCGCCCCCGTCCACATCTGTCGGGCCCTGCCATGGCGGCGCCTCCCTGCTGCCGAAGCCCTGCCTCCAAGTCCCGCCTGCGCCCTCGGGACCTGCTGGACCCCTTCCTCTACTCCCAGTCTGCTGCACCGCCCTAGGACTGCTTCGGTGTCGGCCTCCTGTCCCGACGCGGCCTGCTGCCGGCCTCAGCAAGGCCAGCACCGCCAGCTCCTCCACCACCTCGCCTCTCCGCAATCCCCCACTGCTGCATGCTGCTTGCTCGTTTCGCGCTACTCCTCCATGCCCCATCGGACTCCTCTGCTCACGCAGCAGCGTCCCATCTCCGTCACCATGCGCCGGACCCCGGGTTCGCCTCCTCCCTGTTGGTGCCCGAGGACCCATGTCGCCATGGTCTCTGCCCGTCGCCTTCGATCGGTTTTGCCTTGCTGCCATGCACCTTATCTCCTCTGGTGCTCCCCTACACCACGACCAGCAGCTCGAGCTGTCTCCACACGCCTCCAATGCCCGCCCGAGGCAGGGCCTCTGCTAGCCCCTCGATGCCCCTTCAGTTCACCAAGTACACCATCGGCAAGACCCGGACTGCGGATGCAAGTACAACTAAAACCTGAAGAGCTCAGATGCATCAAGTCCCCGGTGAGACCCATTCGTGGATTTTGTCAAGTTCGAGCACCACTGAACGAGGGCTTTTGCCTTGCTCATTTTGGACGCGCCAAATTCCTCGTCGAAAGTACATCTACATGATGACCGACAAGTACCGTGGCATCGAAGACCTTTGATGCATCAAGTCCCTCTCCGACAATTGTAGAACTACCATCCCATGCATTACACCAAGTACCACGACGACCTTCGACATGTACCCCTACACCGCACCGAAATGCCGAGTTCCTCGCCATGACCCCAACTTACTCGGATTCGTCAAGTCCCACCACCATCGCGTGAACCGCTACTTCCACGACAGCCGTGAACGACTTCTTCCCTCGACGTTTTTGAATCGCCTCGAAACGCATGCTACGAAGGTATACCGCTGAGACGATCACCATGGACGGATGCTTGTTGTATGAGGTGCTCATGTTTGCACCTGTCAGTATTTGTCGCGTGCATGCTCCTCTCATTTGCCATGCCATCGACCCGTGTGAACCCGGTTCCCGGGAGCACCCCACCATCCTTGCATGACACACTCACACCTACTTCCTTTTGCACTGGTATCTTCGTGAGCTACGAGATCGTCGGAATGTGGCCGTGGAACCATTTCCATTGTTGTTGCCGTGGCACCCCTTTCGTTTCCGCCACGATTACAAATGCTTCATAACATGCTCATGGCAGCATTTTCAAAAATATTGCATAAAACTTGCACATGTCATTCGCATCATGATAATAACATTTAAAATGTTTAAAATTGTTGTTTGCATTAAATTGCTAAATGCATATGGGGATTTACTGGAATTGTTGTTTGATGTTTCCGGCCCCATTTAAATTGCTTAGATAGTGTAGTTTAATTATGCTTCACCCCTTGTCATGTTTAATAACATTTAATTGTGTTGGGTACATAACCGGGAGAGGACTAAAAAATCGATGTGGTGTTTCGTCAACATGCTTCTGTTACATGTTGACCTCCACTTAACTTGTAGTTTTGCTTGTGCACTTTGCCATGCCATGCCTCATTAAACCGGACATGCATCATACTTGATTGTTCATCATACCATGCTTATGTGATGGTTATCTACCATGATGTTCGCTCCTTTCCGGTGTTGCTTCTTCTTGTTAGTTCGGGTAACGTCGTGTTTGTGAGGATTCGTTCGACTACGTCCATTTGCCTTCTTCGTTGACTCGTTCTTCTTCCTTGCGAGATCTCAGACAAGATGACCATACCCTCGAAATAACTTCTATCTTTGCTTGCTAGTTGTTCGCTCTATTGCTATGACACGCTACCTACCACTTGTTATATCATGCCTCCCATATTGCCATGTCAAGCCTCTAACCCTCCTTCCTAGCAAACCGTTGTTTGGCCATGTTACCGCTTTTGCTCAGCCCCTCTTATAGCGTTGTTAGTTGCAGGTCAAGTTGAAGTTCGTTCCATGTTGGAACATGGATATGTTGGGATATCACAATACCTCTTATTTAATTAATGTGTCTATATACTTGGTAAAGGGTGGAAGGCTCGGCCTTATGCCTGGTGTTTTGTTCCACTCTTGTCGCCCTAGTTTCCGTCATACCAGTGTTATGTTCCTTGATTTTGCGTTCCTTACGCGGTTGGGTGTTATGGGAACCCCTTGACAGTTTGCTTTGAATAAAACTCCTCCAGCAAGGCCCAACCTTGGTTTTACATTTGCCTAACAACCTATTACCCTTCCCTTGGGTCGGCCAACCCGAGGGTCATCTTTATTGTAACCCCCCCCCCCCCCCCGGGCTAGTGCTTCTCTAAGTGTTGGTCCGAACCGAGCTGCCTGCGGGGCCACCTCGGGGAAACTTGAGGTTTAGTTTTACTCATAGCTAGTCACATCCAGTGTTGCCCTGATAACGAGATACGTGTGACTCCTATCGGGATTGTCGGCACATCGGGTGGCTTTGTTGGTCTGGTTTTACCATTGTCGAAATGTCTTGTAACCGGGATTCCGAGACTGATCGGGTCTTCCCGGGAGAAGGAATATCCTTCGTTGACCGTGAGAGCTTGTGATGGGCTAAGTTGGGACACCCCTGCATGGTTTAAACTTTCGAAAGCCGTGCCTGCGGTTATGTGGTAGATGAGAATTTGTTGATATCGAGTTGTTGAGAACTTGACACTTAACTTAATTATAATGCATCAACCGAGTGTGGAGCCGTGATGGTCTCTTTTCGGCGGAGTCCGGGAAGTGAACACGGTTCTTGTGTTATGCTTGAACGTAAGTAGCTTCAGGATCACTTCCTGATCACTTCTAGCTTCTCGAACGATGCGTTGCTTCCCTTCTCGCTCTTATTTGCGTATGTTAGCCATCATATATGCTTCGTGCTTGCTGCAGCTCCACCTCACTACCCTTTCCTACCCATGAGCTTAAACAGTCTTGATCTCGCGGGTGTGAGATTGCAAGGTCCACGTGACTCACAGATACTTCCAAACAGTTGCAGGTGCCGATGATACAAGTGCAGGTGGCTCAACCGAGCTCAAGTGGGAGCTCGATGAAGATCTTGTTCGTTGTTTTGTTTCTTTTCCGGTCGATCAGTAGTGGAGCCCAGTTGGGACGATCGGGGATCTAGCATTTGGGGTTGTCTTCCTTTATTTTGGTTCCATAGTCGGACCTTGATTGTACTCTGCATGATGTATGTTTAACTTGTTATTGTGTGAAGTGATGATTGTAAGCCAACTCTTTATCCCTTTCTTATTCAGTACATGGGATGCGTAAAGATTACCCCTCTTGCTACAAGCCTACCATGCGGCTCTGCCTATAAGTCGTGTCACAACACGTGGGAGATATAGCCGCATTGTAGGTGTTACAAGTTGGTATCAGAGCCATCCCTGACTTAGGAGCCCCCTGCTTGATCGAATCGCTGACGTTATTGTGTCTAGAACAAAATGTTTTGAGTCTTAGGATTACATATATATATCAGAGAGTAGGATTCTTTTTACTCCTCAGTCCCTTCGTCGCTCTGGTGAGGCCTCCTGACATAGAAGTGTTAACTCTCCTCCTCTCAAATTTCACGAAAATTGTTTTAGGATCACGCTGGTATCTTGGAATCGTTCCGATAGTCTTGTGACGAGAACATTGTTCTTGTTGCCTCCTGACATTTACCGGTTGTGGCAGTGTCGCGGGGAGTTCAGCACCGAGGTGTTGTCGTCACAATTTTATCGTTGCAGTTCTGGAATACCTGAGTTTCGCATGCAGTTGTTGGTGAGATAACCTCGACGCCACCCAGTACTGGGGCAGGAGTTCGGGAGTATTGCCATAACTTGTATAATGGATGCTTTTCGAAGGTTGAGGTACACGATTTTTGAAGGTTTCTTTGTTATGTGTTGAAGGATGGATACAACTGGATGTAGGGATTGTTAGTTTGGGTGAGATATTATGCTTCCCCTGTATCCCCAACACCTGATTGCATAACCAGAAAATTTTGGTAGTTTTATAGGTGGGAATTCAAGTAGCTCCTAGAATATCTTTCCAACAGACACATGATACGATATGGGATCTATCATATGTTTGTTCCGGCTTATTTTGCAAGCCAATCCTTTGTTTTGTTTTGAGTTGTGGTATTCAAGTTGCTTCGAAGTCAAAATGTGGATTCCATATCTTTTCCAAGCGGTGTTCTCATATTTCTATGTGGTTGCTAATCCTTCTTGATCATCGAGATTGTCATGTCAATTCTTTCCAACCGGTGTGATTCTCTTCAAGATGATCCTATCATTTTTCCCATCCGCAAGATCAACTCAAAGTCTTCTCAACGTTATTTGTTTCATCCGTCTCCAAGTTTCCTTTGTTTTCCCGCCCTCCCACCCTTTTTCTTCAAGGACTCCGAATTCTTAATCAAGTATCCATTTTATTCATGCTAAGTCTCTTCATTAATTTCTCTCAATGTTCTTATTCGGTGATTCTTGGGAAGATACTAACGGAGCTTCAAGTTCATCATTCTTCGTTCTCTTTCTTCTCCGGTGGATTCAATTCAAGCCTTGTGATCATATCTTTTCCTCGTTTTAAATGTTTTCTCATGCGGGTGCACCTCTTAATCGTTCATCTCTCTCTATTAATATTCGAAGTGCTGAAGATATCTCAGAATATTCAAGTATCCATTCTCAATTCGCTCAAGTTCTTTTGAGGATGTTATCTCATTCAAGCCATTTAATTCAACCGGGGCAATCTCTCTTTTCAAGTAATCGTTCAAAGGTCTTTCTTTTGAGTGGGCCCTAACCCACAGGTCTTTTCCCAGGATCTTACCCGACTCTCCTAATTTTCTCGAAATTACCCTCAAATTCTTTTCCAAGTTTGACGTAAGTATGAATTATCATCAGTCATATGTATTTCTCCAAGATCTTTCAAATTCTTAAATTGTTGGTTCAACCTTTCTAATTTTCATTCCAAAGTGCCTCAACAATTCATGGTGGTGTTTCTCGTCGTCATTCTCGAATTTTCTAGACCGAAGAAGAGTTCCTCTTAAATTCTTACCCGTTCTTCCAAATATTCCTAGTTATAGCTTGATGCCATCCTCTCATAATTGTTATTGATTGTGAGAATTATTTTCAACTATCTGGAGCAATTCAAGAGTCTTTTATTTTTATTCTCCGAAGGCCATCATTTTGGGATTATTCATTCCAGCTTTCAGCTCTCATTCTCCAAATCATACCGGTGCATCATTCATGTATTCTCTTATAAGCTCATGATCTATTCGTTCTCATGTATCCAAATTCCCTCAAGTATCATCTTTCGTTTTCCAATTCTTCCTGGTGATGCATTCGTTCTCCTTCCTTCGTTCTTTTAATCTTTATGGTGGTTCGTCCAACATTCCTCTTCTTTTGTTATCGTATCTATTTTATTCGTTCTTTCCAATCCTACCTGTGGTTCGTTGAAGTCTTTTCTCAAGATTGTGCTGTATCCATCTTAATCCTTTCTACAAGAATAAGTAGTATGCCAAATCCATGCTTGTCATCAGTCTAAATTGATGAAGGATACGCATAACATAATTCTTATTCTTGCTTCATCCTAGTGATGGATTCATTCTTCCGGAGTGTGTTCTCAATGAGTAAATTCTCGGTTCAAGTGCTTCATACTTTTCCGGAGATCCAAGATTGTAACGCCCTCGATGCGGCTATATCTCCCACATGTCGAAGCACGACTTAGAGGCATAACCGCATTGAAAGCAATGTCGCAAGTGAGGTAATCTTCACACAACCCAAGTAATACATAAGGGAAAGAGATACATAGTTGGCTTACACTCGCCACTTCACGCAATTACATGAATAAAGCATTACAACATCCAAATACAATCAAGGTCCGACTATGGAACCAAAATAAAAGAATAACCCCAAATGCGACATAGGTCCCCGATCGACCCCAACTGGGCACCACTACTGATCAACTGGAAGCGGAACAACATAAAGGACAAGATCTTCATCGAGCTCCTCCTTGAGCTTGGTTGCGTCATCTGCACGGACTCATCGGCACCTGCAAGCTAGTTTTTGGAAGTATCTGTGAGCCACAGGGACTCAACAATCTCGCACCCTCGCGATCAAGACTATTTAAGCTTATGGGTAAGGTAAAGGTATGAGGATGGAGCTGCAGCAAGCGACTAGCATATATGGTGGCTAACATACGCAAATGAGAGCGAGAAGAGAAGGCAAAGCACGTTCGAACAACTATGATCAAGAAGTGATCCTAGAACAACCTACGTCAAGCATAACTCCAACACAATGTTCACTTCCCGGACTCCGCCGGAAAGAGACCATCACGGTAACACACACGGTTGATGTATTATAATTAAGGTCGACTTTAGGTTTTCTACAACCGGACATTAACAAATTCCCATCTGCCCATAACCGTAGGCACGGCTTTCAAAAATTCAAATCCCTACAGGGGTGTCCCAACTTAGCCCATCACAAGCTCTCATGGTCAATGAAGGAATAGACCTCCTCCCGAGACATTCCGATCAGACTCGGTATCCCGGTTCTACAAGACATTTCGATAGTTTAAAACTAAACCAGCAACACCACCCAGATGTGCCGACAAATCTCGATAGGAGCTGCACATATCTCGTTCTCAGGGCACACCGGATGAGTAAGACGTCGGGTAAGCCAGCCCAGAGTTGCCCCTGGTAGCCTCGGACATCGCTCAGTTGGACCAACACTCAGAGGAGCACTGGCCCGGGGGGGGGGTAAAATAAGGATGACCCTCAGGAGCGCGACTCCCAAGGGAAAAGAAAAGGCTAGGTGGAAAATGGTAAAACCAATGTTGGGCATTGCTGGAAGAGCTTTACTTAAGGCGAACTGTCAAGGGGTTCCCATTATTACCCAACTGCGTAAGGAAGGCAAAATCCGGGAACATAACACCGATATGACGGAAACTAGGGCGGCAAGAGTGGAACAAAACACCAGGCATAAGGCTGAGCCTTCCACCCTTTACCAAGTATATAGATGCATTAATTAAATAAGATATATTGTGATATCCCAACAAGTAAACATGTTCCAATAAGGAACAACATCTCCATGTTCCAAACAGGAACAAACTTCAATCTTCACCTGCAACTAACAACTCTATAAGAGGGGATGAGCAAAGGGGTGACATAGCCAAACAACGGTTTGCTAGGACAAGGTGGGTTAGAGGCTTGGTTCAACAATATGGGAGGCATGATAAGCAAGTGGTAGGTATCGCAACATAGGCATACAAAAGAGCGAGCATCTAGCAAGCAAAGATAGAAGTGATTTCAAGGGTATGGTCATCTTGCCTGAGATCCCGCAAGGAAGAAGAACGAGTCCATGAAGAAGACAAATGGACGTAGTCGAACGGTTCCTCACAAACGCGACGTTATCGGAACCAATCCGAAGAAGCAACACCGTAAAAGAGCAAACAACCTAGTAAAAAACCACCACATAGACATGGCATGATGCGCAAACAAGAATGATGCATGTCCGGTTTAAAGAGGGCATGGCATGGCAAAGTGCAACAAACAACACTACAAATTAAGTGGAGCTCAATATGCAACGAGTTGCATATTGACGAAAAACCACATGACTTATTTAGTTCTCTCTCGTTTATGTACCCAACAAGGTTAAATGTTGTTAGCATGGCAAGAGGTGAAGCAAATGAAAACTACCTATCTAGTCAAGGTTAAATGAGGCCGGAAGCAACGAACAACAATTCCGTAAACTCCTCATGAGCATATTATATATTTGGTACTGTTCTGCCCTAAACACAATTTTAGAGTTGTTTAACATGCAAATAAAGGTCACCATGTTAAACTAGGCATTTTTCTACCCCATTTACATATAAAGTTTGTTAGATTTGGAGCTACGGGTGAATAGTTATGAATTAAATCATTTTAACATGGCATAGGAGTAAATTTAACCAAACATAATTTTAAATATTTTAAGCATGGATGAAAATGACATATTATGAAACTAGATGCAATTCTAAGCATTTTTCATATTAAGTTTATTTTAATATGATGCATCGTTTGTGAGTTACAATATGCATGATCATGAAGGGGTTTTCTGCAAAACTGTGTTCTCTGGAAATTAGACAAATTCGCAGCGGGGAAAAAACACTACATGGTCCGAAACTGAGCAGAGGTCCAACAGAACATAAAAAAAGGAGGCGTTGGTGGTGGCCTCACCATGGGCCTTGGCCCGGAACTGAAGAGAGGCCAAGCAGGCCAGCTGGATCAAAGGAGGCCGGGCCTCGCGATCTGGAACGGGAGGAGGCTGGGCCAGTCAATGCGCGCTGCAGCCCAGGCGCATGACGAGGAAGCGCTCGTCCTCCGCTTGAACGAGGATGGGGCAGAAACAACGCAGGGACATGGCGACGGCTGGGCTCCGGCGACGACGAGGCAGAGCAGCGGCGAGGCGAGGCGGGGACCGGCCGGATCCGGCGGTGTTCGGGACTTGGGCTACGACGACGAGGCTGATGGCGGGCACCAGCGGCGGCGCCTTGCTGCGAGAGGGGAGAGAGAGAGATGGTGAGGAGAAGGAGCAGAGAGGAATCGAGGGCCGGGCGGCGGCGTTGATGACCTGGGGCGGCGGCGGTCGACGACTCCGATGACAGCCGCAGGCAAGCGGATTCGCCGGTGCGGCGGGGAAGAGCAGCGCTCTGGCTCCCTCACGATCTAGGTGGGATCAAGGAGGAACAGCCTTGGTGGCTTCGAGCGAAGGGGCTCTGGCCCGGGCGGGCCTCGGTTGGGCCAGGCGGGCCGTGGGGCTGGTGGAGGCGCTGGGCGCGACGTGGCAGCGCCTGATTGGCTGTGTGCGTCGCCGGCGGCGCGCTGGATGATGGGGGCGCGAAAAGTGGCGGTGGTGGAGAGGGTGGCTGCGGATAAATGAGAAGGAGGGGCTCGGGTTTCAAAAGTGGAAGGGTAGGGTGTCCATTTATAGGCAGGGGGCTAGGAGAGGGGGTTTTAACCCGTTTTAGAGCCGTTCGATCGCAATCGGACGTTCCTGAGTGGAGGGGGTTAGGTAGATGGGCTAGGTCTGTGTAGAGGGCCATGGACTGAGAGGAGAGAAAAGATCTGCAGCCCGACACGGGTTTCCGGAGACTGAAAACGTCCGACAAAAAGACCGGCTATATTGCCGCTATAGTTATCCGTTGGAGCATCAAATGGACTCTGAATGCGATGAAACTTGGCAGGAGGCCTACCTACACTATAATAAGACAACACGCCAACTTTCATCCCATTCCGAGAACATTTTCCGGCCACTTATAAAATACTATTTCGGACATGCCGCGGGCGCGTGCAAGTGTGGTTGGACTCAGAACGGACAACGGAAGGACCGGGGAGACCCGGACGGATGCAAGTTTTGAAAACATGATGATGCAATGCACATGATGACATGACAAGATGCAACACACAAGCGAATGACATGGCAATGATGGCGAATAACTGGACGACAACTGGCACATCGGTCTCGGGGCGTTACCAAGATCTCTCAATTATATCATCGCGAAGCTCCATCTAATCATTTGCAAGGCTTCAATCTTGTTCGCTTCAAACCTTCAATTCTTTTATGTTATATTTTCCTATCCGGAGTTCTTCATGGAGGCTCAACATGGTGATTCGTCAAGGATTCTTTTCATTCTTCAATTGTTCTTCAAGTTTTCTCTCGAAGTTAAGATCCGCGAAGCTATACTCTAAAATAAACATGGTGTTCAACACATGTCTTGTTTCGAGGAGGTCAAGCTTTCTTCTTCTTGCATTACTAAGTGCAATTCGTTCTACCTTATCTTTTGGGGTGGTGTTATGTTATTCTTCACAATTTCTTTGTGTTTCATGATTCACAAGTTCAGGAATGAGATATTTAAACCCATCATTTTCTTCCTTGGAGTTTGCTTGGTATAGATTTCACCTAAAGCCTTCCATTGGGAATGTTGCTCTTTGTGATGATTACCTA
Organism: Triticum aestivum; assembly: GCF_018294505.1. NCBI lineage: Eukaryota > Viridiplantae > Streptophyta > Magnoliopsida > Poales > Poaceae > Triticum > Triticum aestivum. Next base: position 176,477,872 of record NC_057794.1, on the reverse strand, counting down.
TGATCCAAGTTTTCTTGTCACCTCGGTGGAAGAAGCTTTCTATCTTTTCTAGCTCTCAATCAAATCTTTTTTCCGTGATTGCCAATTTGCCACCTCATAATTTTGAGATGTCTGCCATAAGCCCACATCAAGCTTATCCTTTCGTTGTTGATAATCCAACAACCCCGTTCTAGCATTTGTTGTAAGCAAGCTCTCTCAATATCTTGTTTCCCTCCGTTCATTCCACTCCATTCCTTCATTTCTTCCGAAGGCATTGTCATGTTCCTCTTCTCTCTCATCATCTCGAGTTGTGAGGATCATGTTATTTTCGTGTATATCCTTTTAACCGGAGTGTCGTGTCCTCTTTTCAAGTTCTTTTCATCTTATCAAGTTTTCCTTCTCTTTTCTACAATAGTGCTCTCAATTTTGTTCAACTCTGTTGTGTTCTTTCTTTCAATTTGTTCAACCTCTCAAGGTTCTTTGGTTTCATTCGTTTGTACAAGAAGCAACTTAGTTTTACCTCTCCACTCTCTTTTTTGCTTCCCTTCGGTGCCATCCTAGATCTTGGTATGAGATTCTCTTGTAGTGGTGGAGTGTTGTGATGCCCCAAGACCGATGCTCCAGATGCCTTTCCTATTTTCGGGTTTCGTCGTGTGATTTGTTTGGTTCGTTGCTTTCATCTTTGCATCTTCTGCATTGCATCATGTCATGCCATCTTTTTCTCAACAATCAAATCGTATGGATCTTCGATCCATTTAAACTGAGGGAATTCACATGGTGACTTCTCTTTAAAACATATCCTCCCAATATTTAGGGAGCTATAATAAATATCCCGTTATTTTTTTCGGAATCACCCATAAACACACTTGCAAGTAATCACATGTCTTTTTCCGCTTCAAGTTTGGTCCCCAAACTTTTCCTGTAAATCCTTTCTTCACTTTTCCGAGCTCCACCAAAATTCTCAACATTTTTAGACACTTCTAAATTCTACTCTTTGTTCAAATCCATTGGATTAAATTCAAATGAATTTGAATTCAATTCTTGCAATCTTGCCACTCTATTTTTCTAGAATCATACACATTTTTGCGACTCCGGGAAAATAATCCGCGTGCCCAAATCCTTCCTCTAGCCCTTTCTTTTCTATCCTTTCTTTCTTTGCGATTTTTTGTTTTCTGAAAAGGTTTTTTAAGACTTAAGAGGGAGAGAGCCCAGCCAAGATCTGAGGCAGGCCTGTCTACGCCTAGGCGCAGCCCTCCTCTCTACTGGGCCGGCTTCCCAAGGCCCAGCCAACCCCCTCCTATTCTAACCCTAGGCCCGACCGAACCCTCGTCCTCTCCCTCGTTGCCTTGCGCCGCCACCCGCACAAGAGGCGAAGGCGTGGACTCGTTCCCCTTCTCATGAACCTGCCAGCTGCTCCCTTCTCTTCGCTTGACGCCCGCGCTGGCAACCCGGCAGGTCCCTGCCCCGCTCACTCATCCCGCGCCACCGGAGCCCAGCATGTCGACGACCTCTCCTCCTCTGCCTCGCGTCGCCCTCCGCCATCAAGTGCCGCCCCCGTCCGGATCCGTCAGGCCCTACCATGGCCGCGCTTCCCTGCTGCTGAAGCCCCGCCGCCAAGTCCTGCCTGCACCCTTGGGACCCGCCGGACCCCTTCCTCTACTCCTAGTCCATTGCGCCGCCCTAGGACTCTGTCGACGTCGGCCTCCTGTCCCGACGCGGCATGCTGCCAGCCTCGGCAAGGGCAGCGCCACCAGCTCCTCCACCACCTCGCCTCTCCGCAATCCCCCACTGCTGCACACTGCTTGCTCGTCTCGCGCTGCTCCTCCATGCCCCCGTCGGCCTCCTCTGCTCCCTGTTGGTGCCCGAGGACCCATGTCGCCATGGTCTCTGCCCGTCGCCTTCGATCGGTTTTGCCTTGCTGCCATGCACCTTGTCTCCTATGGTGCTCCCCCGCACCACGACTAGCAGCTCGAGCTGTCTCCACACGCCCCCAATGACACCCCGAGGCAGGGCCTCTGCTAGCCCCTCGATGCCACTTCAGTTCACCAAGTAAACCATCGGCAAGACCCGGACTCCGAACGCAAGTACAACTACAAACCCGAAGAGCTTAGATGCATCAAGTCCCCGGCGAGACCCGTTCGTGGGTTTCGTCAAGTTCGAGCACCGCTGAATGAGGGCTTTTGCCTTTCTCATTTTGGAGACACCAAGTTCCTCGTCGAAAGTACGTCTACATGATGACCTGACAAGTACCGTGGCCTCGAAGACCTTTGATGCATCAAGTCCCTCTCTGGCAATTGTTGAACTACCATCCCATGAATTATACCAAGTACCACGACGACCTTCAACATGTACCCCTACACCACACCGAAACGCCGAGTTCCTCGTCGTGACCCCGAACATCTACGGAACCTTGTGCGACTATGGACGTGAACGACCACCGTCAACCCCAAGTTACTCGGATTCGTCAAGTCCATCTACGAAAATGTGTACCGCTACCGTCGCAAGAATTGAGACCAACAAGTCCAAAGATGCAAGTACCACTCTGAACCATGTACGACTAGCGTCGCCGAAGACACGTGTAACACAATCATCAAGTTCAACCACCGTCGCGTGAACCTCTACTTCCACGTCGGCCGTGAACGACTTCTTCCCTCGACTTTTTTGAACCGTCTCGAAACGCACACTTTGAAGGTATACCGCTGAGACGGTCACCGTGGACGGATGCTTGTTGTATGAGGTGCTCGTGTTTGCACCGTGTCAGTATTTGTCGCGTGCACGCTCCTCCTTGTTTGCCATGCCGTCGACCCGTGGGAACCCGGTTCCCGGGAGCACCCCACCATCCCTGCATGACACACTCACACCTACTTCCTTTTTCACCGGTATCTTCGTGAGCTACCGGATCGTCGGAATGTTGCCGTGGCACCATTTCCGTTGTCATTGCCGTGGCACCCCTTTTGTTTCCGCCACGATGACAAATGCTTCATAACATGCTCATGGCAACATTTTCATAAATATTGCATAAAACTTTCACATGTCATTCACATCAGGATAATAACATTTAAAATGTTTAAAATTGTTGTTTGCATTAAATTGCTAAATGCATATGGGGATTTACCGGATTTGTTGTTTGATGTTTCCGGCCCCATTTAAATTTCTTCGATAGTGTAGTTTAGTTATGCTTCACCCCTTGTCATGTTTAATAACATTTAGTTGTGTTGGGTACATAACCGGGAGAGAAGTAAAACATCGATGTGGTGTTTCCTCAACATGCTTTTGTTACATGTTGACCTCCACTTAACTTGTAGTTTTGCTTCTGCACTTAGCCATGCCATGACTCATTAAACCGGACATGCATCATGCCATGCTTATGTGATGGTTGTTTACCATGATGTTTGCTCCTTTGCGGTGTTGCTTCTTCTTGTTAGTTCGGGTAACGTCGCGTTTGTGAGGATTCATTCCACTACGTCCGTTTATCTTCTTCGTGGACTCATTCTTCTTCCTTCCGGGATCTCAGGCCAGATGTCCATACCCTCGAAATCACTTCTATCTTTGCTTGCTAGTTTTTTGCTCCATCGCTATGATGCACTACCTACCACTTGTTATATCATGCCATGTTTGTCAAGCTTCCAACCCTCGCGTTTGTCAAGCTTCCAACCCTCCTTCCTAACAAACCATTGTTTGGCTATGTTACCGCTTTTGCTCAGCCCCTCTTATAGCGTTGTTAGTTATAGGTGAAGTTGAAGTTCGTTCCATGTTGGAACATGGATATGTTGGGATATCACAATATCTCTTATTTAATTAATGCATCTATATACTTGGTAAAGGATGGAAGGCTCGGCCTTATGCCTGGTGTTTTGTTCCACTCTTGCTGCCCTAGTTTCCGTCATACCGGTGCTATGTTTCTTGATTTTGCGTTCCTTACGCGGTTGGGTGTTATGGGAACCCCTTGACAGTTCACTTTGAATAAAACTCCTCCAGCAAGGCCCAACCTTGGATTTACATTTTCCTAACAACCTATTACCCTTCCCTTGGGTCAGCGAACCCAAGGGTCATCTTTATTTTAACCCCCCCCCCCCGACCAGTGCTTCTCTAAGTGTTGGTCCGAACCGAGCTGCCTGCAGGGCCACCTCGGGGAAACTTGAGGTTTGGTTTTATTCGTAGCTAATCTCATCTGGTGTTGCCCTGAGAACGATATACGTGTGACTCCTATCAAGATTGTCGGCACATCGGGTGGCTTTGCTGGTCTTGTTTTACCATTGTCGAAATGTCTTGTAACCGGGATTTCGAGACTGATCGAGTCTTCCCGGGAGAAGGAATATCCTTCGTTGACCATGAGAGCTTGTGATGGGCTAAGTTGGGACACCCCTGCAGGGTTTAAACTTTCGAAAGCCGTTTCTGCGGTTATGTGGCCGATGAGAATTTGTTAATATCGGATTGTAGAGAACTTGATTAAAATGCATCAACCACGTGTGTAGCCGTGATGGTATCTTTCCGGCGGAGTCTGGGAAGTGAACACGGTTCTTGTGTTATGCTTGAACATAACTAGCTTCAGGATCACTTCTTGATCACTTCTAGCCTCTCGACCGTTGCGTTGCTTCCCTTCTCGCTCTTATTTGCGTATGTTAGCCACCATATATGCTTAGTGCTTGCTGCAGCTCCACCTCACTACCCTTTCCTACCCATAAGCTTAAATAGTCTTGATCTCGCGGGTGTGAGATTTCTGAGTCCGTGTGACTCACAGATACTTCCAAACAGTTGCAGGTGACGATGATACCAGTGCACGTGGCACAACCGAGCTCAAGTGGGAGCTCGATGAAGATCTTGTTCATTGTTTTGTTTCTTTTCCGGTCGATCAGTAGTGGAGCCTAGTTGGGACGATCGGGGATCTAGCATTTGGGGTTGTCGTCCTTTACTTTGGTTCCATAGTCGGACCTTGATTGTACGCTGCATGATGTATGTTTAACTTGTTATTGTGTGAAGTGACGATTGTAAGCCAACTCTTTATCCCTTTCTTATTCAGTACATGGGATGTGTAAAGATTACCCCTCTTGCTACAAGCCTACCATGCAGCTCTTCCTATAAGTCATGTCCCAACACGTGGGAGATATAGCCGCATTGTGGGTGTTACAAATTGGTATCAGAGCCATCCCCGACTTAGGAGCCCCCTGCTTGATCGAATCACTGACATTGTTGAGTCTAGAACAAAATGTTTTGAGTCTTAGGATTATATATATCGGAGAGTAGGATTCTTTTTACTCCTCAGTCCCTTTGTCGCTCTGGTGAGGCCTCCTGACATAGAAGTGGTGACTCTCCTCCTCTCAAATTTCACAAAAATTGTTTTAGGATCACGCGAGTATCTTGGAATTGTTCCGATAGTCTTGTGACGAGAACATTGTTCTTGTTGCCTCCTGACATTTAGCGGTTGTGGCAGTGTCCCGGGGAGTTGAGCTCCGAGGTGTTATCGTCACAATTTTGTCGTTGCGGTTCTGGAATACCTGAGCTTCGCATGCTGTTGTTGGTGAGATAACCTCGACGCCACCCAGTACTGGGTCGGGAGTCCGGGAGTATTGCCATAACTCGTGTAATGGATGCTTTTCAAAGGTTGAGGTACACGATTTCTGAAGGTTTCTTTGTTATGTGTTGAAGGATGGATACAGCTGGATGTAGGGATTGTCAGTTTGGGTGAGATATTATGCTTCCCCTGTATCCCCAACACCTGATTGCATAATGAGAAAGTTTTGGGAGTTTTATAGGTGGGAATTCAAGTAGATCCTAGAATATCTTTCCAACAGACACATGATACAATATGGGATCTATCATATGTTTGTTCTGGCTTATTTTGCAAGCCAATCCTTTGTTTTGTTTTGAGTTGTGGTATTCGAGTTGCTTCGAAGTCAAAATGTGGATTCCATACCTTTTCCAAGCGGTGTCCTCATATTTCTATGTGGTTGCTAATCCTTCTTGATCATCGAGATTGTCATGTCAATTCTTTCCAACTGGTATGATTCTCTTCAAGATGGTCCTATCATTTTCCCATCTGCAAGATCAACTCAAAGTCTTCTCAACGTTATTTGTTTCATCCGTCTCCAAGTTGCCTTTGTTTTCCCGCCCTCCCACCCTTTTTCTTCAAGGACTCAGAATTCTTAATCAAGTATCCATTTTATTCATGCTAAGTCTCTTCATTATTTTCTCTCACTGTTCTTATTCGATGATTATGAGGAAGATACTAATGGAGCTTCAAGTTCATCATTCTTCGTTCTCTTTCTTCTCCGGTGGATTCAATTCAAGCCTTGTCGATCATATCTTTTCCTCGTTTCAAATGTTTTCTCATTGGGTGCACCTCTTAATCATTCATCTCTCTCTATTAATATTCGAAGTGCTGAAGATATCTCAGAAGATTCAAGTTTCCATTCTCATTTCGCTCAAGTTCTTTTGAGGATGTTATCTCATTCAAGCCATTTAATTCAACCGGTGCAATCTCTCTTTTCAAGTAATCGTCCAAAGGTGTTTCTTTTGAGTGGGACCTAACCAACAGGTCTTTTCCCAGGATCTTACCTGACTCTTCTAATTTTCTCGAAATTACCTTCAAATTCTTTTCCAAGTTTGACGTAAGTATGAATTATCATCAATCATATGTATTTCTCCAAGATCTTTCAAATTCTTAAATCGTTGGCTCAACCTTTCTAATTTTCATTCCTGTCACACCCTGATTTTCATGCACAACACTTAAGCTAATGAATCATAATAAAATGTGGTTTGACAAAAACTTTTGAGTGCTTTGGACCTTGCCTTGATTGGATTTTGTGTGTTGTTTGCAAGTGCTCTAAAAATCAAATCAATCCTCCAACTCCTATACTTCATCTCCTTGCTCCAAACTCTTGAACCAATGATCATGCCATGTGTATAGGACATAAAAATAATTTCTTACAAAAATAATTTGGCCAAATAGTATTTTCAAAAATTAGTTTTCCAAAAACCCCTGAATTGAGGTTTGTACTGCAAGTACTTAATTCAGGGCAGTAAAAAAATCTTTCCAAAAATATATTTTACTCCTATTAGATATAGGACACCCAGAAAACACAAAAATATAATTTTAAAATTTATTTTCCTATTTTATTTAAAGGCTTTTTCTTAAGTCCAGAAATGGTCTTTAATAGGTAAAAATTACTTTAATGCTTTAAAAATATTTGGGAAAATCCTATGGAAACTCAGTGGACATATATTGTCCATATATAAGAGTTTCAACACATGGTCATGTTCAAAATATTGGTCAAATCCCTCAAAAAAAAACCTTTCTGGATATTTCAAGATTTTGAAATATTTACAAAGGAAATGTTCCCCAAAAAATTCCAAGAAAATTCTAGCATGTCACATATGACATGTTTGATGATCTTGCCAAGTCTCATCTCATGGAGAACAATATAACCCCATGAAACCCTCCCAAAACCACTTCTGTCCCTTTTCAAGTTTGAACAGCTTCGCACTGTCAAACATGTCCAAATGCACTCAAACTTGGTTCACATCCTGAAATGGTGTAATAATGCATCTATACCAAATGGAACAAGTTGGAGAGAATGTTACCTTGATCAAAGTGCCACAAAACCCTCTCTGCCCAGAACCAAATTTGAACAAGTTTACATTGGGAACTTTCCCCTTTTGATCTCAAATTTTGTGGACATTTTCAGAATCTCAAATTATGACACTACACTAAGTGGTGCATCAAGGAGAATATATTTGCATGACTAAATCTTGAAAAGTCCATTTCTGCTAATTTATAGGGTTTACAAAAGTTGCATTGGCAACTTTGCCCAAATGAGCTCAAAATTGGTGGAAGGCCCTAATTATATGTGACATTTCACCCTGTGGAGTCTCATGGCAAATTGAAATCATCTGCTTTCCCAAAACACCATCAAACACCTTCTGTCAGAAATTAAAAATGCATGTTTTGGCAATTTCCACTAATCTCCATGAGCTCAACTTTTTTCCCACAGCCTCATCTGCTCCTCCTCTACCTCCTTCATGCTTGGCTGCCCAAGGATCAATGATTAAGGGGGGCATAGACCCAATTTTCCTCTCTGGACAGCCACTTTCCCCTCCCTTTCTCATCTCTCTCCCACTCCTGGCAAGTTCCAGAGCATCCAATGCCACTTTCCCATTGTTTACTCTCCCCTGCAGCTTCCAGACACAAGTGAACGCGCGAGTGCGCGCGGAAAAGCCGCGGATGCCAGCCAAAGCAGGCGGCCGTTGACGCCGCGTCCCCCGACCACCTCGAGCCTCCCCCTTTGGCCAGTCGAGGTGCCTCGACGTCCGCAACACGCCACCGTGCAGGCCCCCTCGTCTCTCCCTCTCTCTCACCTCCTGCGGCGCGTGCCCAGAGCCGCCCGGCTCTGCCAATGCATGGCCTCACATGCGCGAGCACCAGAGCCATGCCCCGCTCCTCCTCTCTCTTCTTGGCGCCCCACTCAACTCCCACAAACGCCGTAGACAGCCCCTCGCCCTCTCTCCTGGCCTCCCGAGCCGTTGCCGCGGCCACCCATGCGCCGCGTCCACGGTGAGCCACGGGTCGGCTACTTAAGGCCGCCCCGAGCCCCCTCTCTACTCCTTTGGCCCTCTCTCCCTCCCGTGCATCCCCTGGACCAATCCACACCTCCTCCCGTGCCCTCCAACCTCGTCCATGTCCGGAGCCGAGCCGCCGAACACCGCCTAAATTCTCGTCGTCCGGGCCCCCTCCTCCCCACCTATGGGTTACCTTGCATCTCTACAGCCCCGCGGAGCTCCCCGCACTCCGGTTACTCCTCCCGACGGCCGGAGCGCCGTGCCCGCCATCGCCGTCGGCCACGTCCACCACGGACGGCGCTCTCCTTGACCAGGTCCTCCCCGGCATGCATGCGACCAGTGGCTGGAAGCGCCTCTCTGCGCTGGTCACGCCGGTGGGCAGAACGTCGTCGGGGGTGCTCTGTAGCCCCGGCAATCGCCGGCGGGAGCCGCTCCTCCTCGCATCTAGAGCATGCGCGGGAGGTGGAAGACGACCTGCCGCTGGGGCCCGCACGACAGCGACCTAGCAGCGGGCCCGTCCATTTAAGTGGATAGGGCTCCAGCGGATCCGCTTCCCCCGCGCGGAAGTGTACTCGCGAGGGCGCCTTCGGCACCGCCCTGTCGTCCGCGTGGCCGAGCCGCTGGGCCGGCCTAGTGCGCTGCGGCGCTATGCTGCGCTCAGTGCGCGGTATAGGTATAACCTCCCCCCCCACTTCCTTTGTCTTTTCCTTTTCCAGAAATTTGTAAAATCTCCCAAATATTCATATTAACTCCAAATTGAATGATTCAAATTTCTGGTGACTCCATAAATCATGATCTACCTGTTGGTGCAGCATGCACATTTTTCTAGAACAACTTTCCTCACACAAATTAAATAAAATCCCATTTTCCATTTTTGTGATAAACTTTAGAAAATCACAGAGGGCTCAAATTTGATCCAAATGCCATGATTCAAATTTCTAGATGCTCCTGAGTTTATAACTTAGGTGATGAACATTTTTATTAATACTTTCTGTGCCACACAATATAATGAGCCATTTCTTCATATTTGTCAACTTTGCAAAGTCATAGGAAATTCATTTGAACTCCAAATCCAGTGAAACCAACTCCTAGATGCTTCTAAAATCATGATTTGTTAAATGGGTGCCTTTGCTCATTTTTCAAAAATATATTTCTATACACTTGTTGCAAATCCATAAACCCCTTGATTCCATCATGTTGAAATGTTTAGAAATATTCACTAATCCAATTCCAATGAAACCACCCTGGTTATTTTTCATATGACCAGGGAAGTCCTAGAAAAGTCAAATCCATATTTTTTAGAGCACTTTTATTTTCTGCCTTGTTGTGTTGCTTATTATGATTGTTTCGACGTTAGTTGACGAAGTAGACGGAGTACTTGGAGAAGGACCAGAAGATCTCAAGACTCTGATGAACTAGGCAAGCGGCCCTTTGAGAATGTCTATGAAACCCTTTTTATGCATGTCATATAGCACTTTATTAGCGTTGCATCGGAATCATGATGATATGGTAACCACGTTGATGGGTTGCCTCTATTACTTCCTCGTTGATACTTGCATTGTGCATGACCCTACCTCCTTATGAGGGTTATGCCGGTGGGAGTAGATAGGATGCTAAACTAGTTCTACGCAAAAAAAGGGACGGGAATATGCATGGTGATGGAGACATAGTATTTTCAAAAGACTTTTCGGAAACCCCATTGGGTGACACTTATGCCCGGGGGAGATGATGAGTTGGGTAACCACTTGATGATAAAGTGGTGTACCGAGGCAAGTGTGTGTGTTGTTTTTCAAAACGGATTGGTTTAAGTTGCGACCGTTATTCCAACCTTACATGCGCAACCACTCTAACCTTGTATGGTAAAGGGCATTATTGATTACCTAGGCCGATACTAGCTTGGAGCCCGCATTACTAGTGACGGGAGAGTTGTTGGTGCGCTCTCTCGGGACGGGGTCGTGCCAGGTAGGGCGACCATGCCTTTTTTCACAGGGCACCGGATACACCGTTGTGTCCCCTCTCGGATGTTATGATCTCGAGTGAGTCTCGTATGATGTACATCGTGAGGATACGAAACAATGAGTGGACTCCTTGTTAGTGTCGTCTAGGGAAAGATAGTGATCGGGTGCTTACCCCGGGTACTTGAGGTAAAGCAGGTCGTGGATGACACGAAAGTTCCCCAAATCTTGTGGGTAAAGTGTGCAACCTCTGCAGAGTGTAAAACTATTCGAATAGCCGTGTCCACGGTCAAGGATAGTTGGGTAACCGCTCTTGCGCTACGTCCACTTGTTTACAAACCAGTGTGTGTGGGAAGAACTACTTGGGTCAAGTCAAAGGACTTGGCATGGATGAGTTGGGTTGGAGCCCACTCCCTTTATGTTGATAACTGTAACCTGTCCTCTTGGTTACTTGAATTCTCCTGAAGCATGTCTTACAAGTTGTTGAACATGTCATTGCACTCAAAACTAGCTTTCCGCAAAAAATTACCTATATCTTGCATTGTTGTATCTTGAACCAAAACATGGGTTGCTTGCGAGTACATTCAAAGTACTCATTGGCTTGCCACTGGTTATTTTATTGGCCAGGCATGAAAGAACATGATATAATGAAGAGTACCTTGGTGACGAACATGCGAGCTAGGACGCTTCCCAGTCAGAATGCCTGTAGGGTTAAGGCAGATGGCATGGGTCCAAGTTGTTATTGAAGATTTCCGCTGCGATGATACACTCAAGACTTGACCATAATGATCCTACTTGTGTAAAACGGTATGTATGGATGTAAGACTCTTGTTATTCAGCTTCTGTGTGTTCAGTGAGCATTGATCTCTGGGATCACTGTACACGTGCATTCGGTGATCTCGACTTATGAGTCGGGGTCCCCACAGAGCTGGTATCAGAGCCATCCTGACTATAGGAAGCCTTAGTTAGCATGGTTGTTAGTTAGGGTAAAACTATTTCCAAAACTACTACTAGTTTTCAAAACTATCTATACTTCTCTTCCCTTCTCAGTTTTTCGAAAACTAAGGTATACTTTCCTTATTGATCTCTTCCCCTTCGAAACCTTTGGTCGCTAGAACCCTTATGCCCCTGACAACTGGATTCCTTGTAATCCTCGTGGATAATCTATAAGGAAGATGCCTTGCCAGACACTCACCCACATCTCCTGAACACAAGATTGGCGACATCACAACAAGACGATACCAGCAAAAGATACATCCTCGAGGAATGAGGACATGAAGACCCATAAGATGGTGACACCCTTGACATTGCTCCAAGATGATGCGACCTTAGCCTATGATGATCATGGCATAGGAAATGCAAGATCATGATGTACATCACTAATAGAGCAACCATGTCCTTACCGTTGTTGTATCGACAACCACCGGTGGATGAGAACCTCGCCATTTGGTCCGCCTCACTATAGTGAGCAGGAAAACGGTTCTCTTCATCCCCCGCTCTTGGTGTCGATGTTGTCATCAACATAACCGACATGTTGGACCTCTACTATGCCTTGTTAATGTCATTGCATAAAGGATTACCTACTTGGTACCATCGACGCCTTAGAAGACAAAAAGGGATCGTCATAATTAAGAAGACAATAGAAGACCGAGTCAATGCCAGGTACGAAGAGCCACCTTCACCCCATCACTTCAACAGGCGAGAAGTTGTTGAAGACTCTTCAGGCTCAACCCAGATCATTTCATCAAACAACTACAAGAGATGTAGCAACACCTGAGGAAAACTCAGAAGAGTGCACGAGGAACAAGGCACGACTACTGAGTCCGAGAACCCGTAGGGTAGGATGAGTCGTGTACCCCCTATGCGCAGTCGAGTCCGTATGATGGTTCAAATAGAACCATGATTGTGTGTTGCTTGTTTTTATTTGTTTGTGTTTTAAGATAGGTCGCAACTTTTGTCCTAGGCAACAAGTACGCGACTATATCACCTTCCTTACCTTGTTTCTTTTGTTTGGCCCTTTCGGCACTTGTTTGTTTGCACTTGCACTACAGAACCCCCTTTAGGCACTCCCCTCCTCCATGCTACCTTTCCCTCTCATCTCTCTCCTCAACTGAAGACCGACAACACCAAGGATTCTGCCTCAGCAACCAACTAGCAATGAAGACTTCTGCTACAGTCTCCACGACCAAGAGCAACCCCGTAGAATTATGTTTAACCCTCCAGATTAGAAACCCATCCCTAGATCCTTCGAGACTTCATGAGTTACCCCAGCTCAAGTCCTTAACCATGTGCTCAACCCACAGAAATTGCAAGCGGACCAGTTAAGCCTCTATAAAGTTGCACATCATCGGGTTCATTATGGAACTAGTGGACATAGTGAACGAGCACATTGTCATCCTAAGATAGCATCAAAACTGACAATGCCACAGGAGGAACCAAATTGAGGATATAGGAATAGAGGACAGATGACTTGATGAGTTTATATTAAAGACCTTGAGGAATTATCTGAGACTCTTTGGTGGATCATAAGGCTTTCATATTGATAGATGAACTTGGAGGGATCGTGTTAATAGAGTAGCGTAACTTTCATCACCCTGGAGTAAACTGGAACTTTGTAGGATGATTATGATTGCAAGCTAAAATTCTCGGAAGTATAAGGATTTGACTTAGCCAAGGGGACATTCATAGAAGATAGTTGGCATTACAGTATTGACTTGGGGGAGACATATAGAAATTCTCGTTGGACATGAGATTTGGATTTAAGTAGGTGATCCTAGTTGAGTATAGGTGTTGAGTAAGCCTACATGGTTCGGAGTAAATTGGATTTAGACTGAAGATCTCGATCATGATCCCATGTTTCTCGGTGGACGATAAACTAGGAGATTGGATTAATTGTCGGGGTTTATTTAGGGATCTATATGAGCTTGACCTTGGAGTTTACTTGACCATGACAATGGAAATTGGTGAACTGACTATAGTATAGATAACCCTTTTCAAGTATTTGAGGATTATAGGACATTAGAAGATCATGTGGAACACCATAAACATTGGATTCGTAGAATTAAATGGATTATGTAGTGATTGATGGAAGATAATGGGTTGTTGGAGTTGATTCATAGGAAGGAAACAAGATCTTGGAGTGGCTTACGACGTGTTTCCTTAGGATAAGAGGTGCTTTATCTTAGACCTTGGAAGAATAGGATGAGCACTTGGATTGTCCTGTTTTATTCCAGCTTGGAAGCTTCTATGCTCTACCCATGGATTTTTAGGGGTAGCCACACATATGAGTTTGGGGATCGTAGACATATATGATTTTGTTAGACCTCCTCTTGGGAGTCATGAGGATATGAATAGCATGAGTGATGATTGGAGTTGACCTATATGAAATGATGCTTTCAGCGGTATAAGGTGATCTGTTTGGAGGACTAGATAGAACAATTGGCATCTTAGGAATTGTGCTCAAGGATAAACGTTCACTCCCACCCTAGAATCCTTGAAACCCTTAAGCCCTACCAAGCTACAACATGGTCGGACCATGACCGTGGGTCTTGACTCTAGATTGAGAACACCTTGGACCATACTCAACTGTTACCACCACCAATGCCCCAGCCTACTTTATGTACCTCATGAACAATGTCTTCATGGAGTACTTGAACAAGTTGGTTGTCATCTTTATTTTGGTAACATACTTGTCTACCCGAAGACGGAAGAAGAATCACTAAGCTGGTCAAGGAACATCTGAAGATCGCCATGTCCAGGAGGAAGAACTACACCAACCACCATCGTCAAGAAGTAAACCTCTGCATCGAAGACCAGGCATATCTGCAAACCACTTCTCTCAGAGGAACCAAGCATTTCCATGTCAAAGGGAAGCTCACACCAAGATTCATCGGCCCTCTCCAAGATCACTGCAAGACGAAGAATAGATGGCTACCAGCTAGAATTATCACCTGAGTCCCCCACTGTGCACAACGTTTTTCCACACGACACCACCCCGGAAACGTTTCCAACTTCCTAACTAGCCCGGTCTCTCCATGGACATCGACCACAAGCTATCGACCTCCATCCCAATATGACCTACGCGAGAGACCCCAATTGCAACCTGGATCAAGCAGGACGTCGCACACGAAGCCATGTCATCAATTATTTCAAGGACCAATGAAGCACCACATGGAAGCAGAAACAATACAAGGACATGAGGACTACCGCAGATAAGTCTCGTATTCCTTTCCGCGCCTAGTCTGGGAATCTCAGAGACGAGATTCTTGTAAGGGGTAGGTCTGTCACACCCTGATTTTCATGCCACAACACTTAACATAATGAATCATGATAAAATGTGGTTTGACAAAAACTTTTGAGTGTTTTGGACCTTGCCTTGATTGGATTTTGTGTGTTGTTTGCAAGTGCTCTAAAAATCAAATAAATCCTCCAACTCCTATACTTCATCTCCTTGCTCCAAACTCTTGAACCAATGATCATGCCATGTGTATAGGACATAAAAATAATTCCTTACAAAAATAATTTGTCCAAATAGTATTTTCAAAAATTAGTTTTCCAAAACCCCCTGAATTGAGGTTTGTACTGCAAGTACTTAATTCAGGGCAGTAAAAAAATCTTTCCAAAAATATATTTGACTCCTATTAGATATAGGACACCCAGAAAACACAAAAATATAATTTTAAAAGTTATTTTCCTATTTTATTTGAAGGCTTTTTCTTAAGTCCAGAAATGGTCTTTAATAGGTAAAATTATTTTAATGCTTTAAAAATATTTGGGAAAAACCTAGGGAAACTCAGTCGACATATATTGTCCATATATAAGAGTTTCAACACATGGTCATGTTCAAAATATTGGTCAAATCCCTAAAAAAAACCTTTCTGGATATTTCAAGATTTTGAAATATTTACAAAGGAAATGTTCCCCAAAAATTCCAAGAAAATTCTAGCATGTCACATATGACATGTTTGATGATCTTGCCAAGTCTCATGTCATGGAGAACAGTATAACCCCATGAAACCCTCTCAAAACCACTTCTGTCCTTTTTCAAGTTTGAACAACTTTGCACTGTCAAACATGTCCAAATGCCCTCAAACTTGGTTCACATCCTCAAATGGTGTAATAATGCATCTATAACAAATGGAACAAGTTGGAGAGAATGTTATCTTGATCAGAGTGCCACAAAACCCTCTTTGCCCAGAACCAAATTTGAACAAGTTTACATTGGGAACTTTCCCCTTTTGATCTCCAATTTTGTGGACATTTTTAGAATCTCAAATTATGACACTACACTAAGTGGTGCATCAAGGAGAATAGATTTGCATGACTAAATCTTGAAAAGTCTATTTCTGCTAATTTATAGGGTTTACAAAAGTTGCATTGGCAACTTTGCCCAAATGAGCTCAAAATTGGTGGAAGGCCCTAATTATATGTGACATTTCACCCTGTGGAGTCTCATGGCAAATGGAAATCATCTGCTTTCCCAAAACACCATCAAACACCTTCCGGCAGAAATTTAAAATGCATGTTTTGGCAATTTCCACTAATCTCCATGAGCTCAACTTTTTCCCACAGCCTCATCTGCTCCTCCTCTACCTCCTTCATGCTTGGATGCCCAAGGATCAATGATTAAGGGGTACAGAGACCCAATTTTCCTCTCTGGACAACCACTTTCCCCTCCCTTTCTCATCTCTCTCCCAGTACTGGCAAGTTCCAGAGCATCCAATGCCACTTTCCCATTGTTTACTCTCCCCTGCAGCTTCCAGACACAAGTGGACGCGCGAGTGCACGCGTAAAGCCGCGGATGCCGGCCAAAGACGCGCTCTAGAGCGCGAGACAGAGCAGGCGACCATTGACGCCGCGTCCCCCGACCACCTCGAGCCTCCCCCTTGCGCCAGTCGAGGTGTCTCGATGTCCGCAACACGCCACCGTGCAGGCCCCCTCATCTCTCCCTATCTCTCACCTCCTGCGGCGCATGCCCAGAGCCGCCCGGCTCGGCCAATGCATGGCCTCGCACGCGCGAGCACTAGAGCCTTGCCCCGCTCCTCCTATCTTTTCCTAGCGCCCCACTCAACTCCCACAGATGTTGTAGACAGCCCCTTGCCCTCTCTCGTGGCCTCCCGGGCCGTTGCCGCGGCCACCCGTGCGCCGCGTCCACGGTGAGCCACGTGTCGGCTACTTAAGGCCACCCCGAGCCCCCTCTCTACTCCTTTGGCCCTCTCTCCCTCCTGTGCATCCCCTGGACCAATCCGCACCTGCTCCCGTGCCCTCCAACCTCGTCCATGGCCGGAGCCAAGCCGCCGAACACCGCCTAAATTCTCGTCGTCCAAGCCCCCTCCTCCCCACCTATGGGTTACCTTTCATCTATACTGCCCCGCGGAGCTCCCCCGCACTCCGGTTACTCCTCTCGACTGCTGGAGCGTCGTGCCCGCCATCGTCATCGGCCACGTCGGCCACGGACGGCGCTTGTAACACCCTCGATACGACTATATCTCCCACATGTCGAGGCACGACTTAGAGGCATAATCGCATTGAAGGCATATGTCGCAAGTTAGGCAATCTTCACAACATCCCATGTAATATAAATAATAAAGGGGAGATAACCTAGTTGGCTTACACTCGCCACGTCAATCAAGTACATAAATAACATTACATCATCCAAACACTCATGGCCCGACTACGACGCCAAAATAAAAGATAACCCAACATGCGACACAGTCCCGTTCACCCGCAACTGGGCACCACTACTGATCATCAGGAAAGGAAACATAGTAACATGGAGAGTCTTCGTCGAACTCCCACTTGAGCTCAAACGCGTCTCCTGGAGCGGAATCATCAGGCCCTGCATCTGGTGTAATAGTAATCTGTGAGCCACAGGGACTCAGCAATCTCGCACCCTCGCAATCAAGACTATTAAGCTTATAGGCAAGGCAAGGTAAATATGTGGAGCTGCAGCAAGCGACTAGCAAGTATGGTGGCTAACTTATTCGCAAAGGAGAGCGAGAAGAGGAGGCAAAGAGCGAGCGAGAAACTAGAGAACAACCTGCACAAACATCACTCCAACACCGTGTCCACTTCCCGGACTCCGCCGAGAAGAGGCCATCACAGTAACACACTCAGTTGATTCATTTTAATTAAGTTAAGGTTCAAGTTATTTACAACTGGACATTAACAAATTCCCATCTGCCCATAACCACGGGCACGGCTTTCGAAAGTTCAAATCCCTGCAGGGGAGTCCCAACTTAGCCCATGACAAGCTCTCATGGTCAACGAAGGAATAGACCTCCTCCCAAGACGTTCCGATCAGACTCGGTATCTCGGTTCTTCAAGACACTTCGACAGGTTAAAACAAGACCAGCAACACCGCCCGAATGTGCCGACAAATCCCGATAGGATCTGCACATATCTCTTTCTCAGGGCACACTCAGATTGTCTTAGGTACGGGTAGGCCAGCCCAGAGTTGCCCCTGGTGGCCACCGGCAGCTGACAGGTGGACCAACACTCAGAGGAGCACTGGCCCGGGGGGGTTAAAATAATGATGTCCCTTGAGTCTACAGAACCCAAGGGAAAGAAAAGGCTAGGTGGCAAAAGGTAAAACCAAGGTTGGGCATTGCTGGAAAAGCTTTAATCAAGGCGAACTATCAAGGGGTTCCCATTATAACCCAACCGCGTAAGGAACGCAAAATCCGGGAACATAACACCGATATGACGGAAACTAGGGCGGCAAGAGTGGAACAAAACACTAGGCGAGAGGCCGAGCCTT
Organism: Triticum aestivum; assembly: GCF_018294505.1. Classification (NCBI taxonomy): domain Eukaryota; kingdom Viridiplantae; phylum Streptophyta; class Magnoliopsida; order Poales; family Poaceae; genus Triticum; species Triticum aestivum. Next base: position 176,459,623 of record NC_057794.1, on the reverse strand, counting down.
CCACCCTTTACCAAGTATATAGATGCATTAAGATAACATAGCAATATAATGATATCCCAACAAGTAAATAAATGTTCCAACAATGAACTGCCTCCAATCTTCACCTGCAACTAACAACGCTATAAGAGGGGCTGAGCAAAGCGGTAACGTAGCCAATCAACGGTTTGCTAGGACATGGTGGGTTAGAGGTTTGGCATGGCAATTTGGGAGGCTTGAAAGCAAGTGGTAGGCATCGTAGCATTGGCATAGCGAAAGAGCGAGCAAACTAACATAGCAAAGATAGTAGTGATTTCAAGGGTATGATCATCTTGCCTGCACAGTTGTCAGAGTTGACTGGATCCTCGAAAGCAAACTCAACGGGCTCCTCGTTAGCAAACTCGTCTCCCAGCTCTACCCAAACAAGACAAACAAGCAACAAGGACACAATCAACCACGTTCAAGGATCAAGCAATATGATGCAATGATGATATGCTATGCGGGATGCGATGCGGGATGCAAAATGCAAGATATGACAGGAAATGCAAGAACCTGGCCTCAACTTAGAAATCCAAGTGTGCCACTGGAAAGATGAGATGAAATCACTTGAAAACGATATAAAGAACACCGGAATCGGAGTTACGGTTTGGAAATGGCAAGCGATTCAAATATGACATTGGTCTGCGATTTACAGCAAGTAGCCATCTAAATGCAATGAAATGAACATGCTACAGCACCCAAACATGACAACAAAATACATGGCAGGGATGCATTCACGATGCTTAACAAAATTTTAGCACTGAGCTACGGCCAATTTATCCATTAACAGGTTCAAACAAGCATGGCAAAATGCATATGGCAAACAGATCTCAGACTTAGTGAAATTAACACTTGTCTGGAATTTCAGATCAGGTAGCTCTCTTCGGAGCAACATAACTACATGCTACAGGACCTGAAAATGGCAAAGTAAAACATGGCATGGAGCTACTCAAATAGATTAACAAAAGTCTCTTAGTGACCTTG
>NC_057794.1:176157975-176158473 GCF_018294505.1 Triticum aestivum | reverse complement strand
ATGATATTTTTAAAAAAATTATTACTGTCTTATAAAAATAATATTACTGTTACTGTCTTATAAAAAAATATTATTGTTATGATTTAAACAAGTTTAAAAAATTATTACTGTCTTATAAAAAAACTACTAATGGCGCACCACGGTGAGGTGCGCCATTAGTATGGATGTACTTATGGCGCACCGAGGGGTGGTGCGCCATTAGTATTGTGCCATTGCTATAAGAAAAAAAACTACTAATGGCGCACCACGATGAGGTGCGCCATTAGTATGGATGTACTTATGGCGCACCGAGGGGTGGTGCGCCATTAGTATTGTGCCCGATCCCCCCTTCCCTCTCCCCCTTCGCCCGATCCCCCCTTCCCTCTCCCCCTCGCCAGTTCCCTCTCCCTCCCTCCACCATGCCGCCGCTGCCGCTGCCCCAACCCACTGCGCCGCAGCCGCCCACGCGCCCCCGCCGCCTCCCTCTCCCTTCCTCCCCCTCGTCGCCGGCGGCCCGGA